>NW_019261131.1:0-1027 GCF_002742605.1 Olea europaea var. sylvestris | reverse complement strand
CATCATTTATAGTTTCAAGTGAGTTACTTTGACATTCAATATTTCATTCAATTCTAAATGATTTTCGACAAATAAATATATCACGTTAATCATCTTGCGGAGTAGAACGTGAATACGCTAGGTCCCGAATTAATTAAAGTGTGGGTCCCACTGAAATTTGGGCTCAAAATTGGCCCATTTCACTAACCATTTTCCAACATATACTAGATGAATGGGAGGTATATGCTAGTGATTCTTGCGTAAAAAGCTTGTCCAAGTCTCTTTCCTAGCTTCATGTTTGAGCAAATTTATAAACAATTTTTATAAATAGATAGAAATGAATGATTGATGCAGAATAGTATTTAAAGAGCGACGTAACTATATATCTATATACCACTTATAAACATGAATTGAAATAATAAAATGCATTGACATATTTTAAGATGTAATTTCTTTGTACAAATAATATGGAAAGAAGAAATTCACATTCTTTTAAGCTGAAAGAAGTTGTTTTCTTAAATGAAAAAATATGAGTGAGAAATAAAGACATTTCAAACGCTTGTTAAAAATTGTGACATATATTAAATTATTTTGAAATTGAGTCACTTTATTTGTCATTGTCATCTACAATGAGAAGGAATTAGCACATGAAATTGACTCAACAGCTACGCGAGAGAGGTCAAGTTGTCTCTCTGTTTCAATTGATTCTTTAGTTGAATCTATTGATATCCTAATTTAACTTGTTCCAACCGCATTATAGGGGAAAATAAGCAAAGTTGGAAAAGATGGGAAGGGAGTAGTTTCAATTCGAATTCATAAAAAATTATGACTAAAACAAGATAAAACAAAAAGATATTCTCACACTAGCGTATTGGTCTCCAATTTAAAAAAAAAAAAAGGCAAATCACTCTCCACACTTTAATTATAATGAACAATCAATCCTCATAGAAAAAGTTCAGATTTCTTTTGTCAAATTACATTTGCATATCCAACTTGGGAAGCGTCTGAAAAATTCAAGTGGGACATATGAGGACCACGTTGATTTTTT
>NW_019261130.1:0-1027 GCF_002742605.1 Olea europaea var. sylvestris | reverse complement strand
AATATTTTCGCTTTATGTATGCGATACGAAATGATATCGGTAACACCTCAAATTTTAAGTCGATAAAATTTGGGGCGTTACATGACACCAGCTAAGAGTGCTCTATATAAAAAAGTTTTTCCTGTCCCACCTGGACCGTCGATTAAAAAAAATCCACTTGATTCATCTTGTACTTTTTCCATAATTGTATTATATGCAAATTGTTGTTCTTTATTTAACGTCGCTGCACAACGAAAGTTTCTTTCAATATCCAGTTTCGTTGTTTCCTCTGCAATCATTCTCATCAATCTTTCATCGTCGTCTATATTACGTTAAATGACACAATTCCATAATCGTTTATATTTATACCAAGTGATTCTAAAATAGAACTTATATCCTCTAAAGCTCGTACTTCGACAACTTCAGCGGGCATATTTTCATTTACATAATCATCTGTCATATAAAGCTTAAATTTATCCTACATAAATTTATGATTATTTGGATTGTACATTGTAAGAAGCGTAGCAAAAAAACGTCTTAAAGAATAAGGCATTTCGTAAATAATAGCTTCAAATAAACATTATTCACAACGAGTATCTCCATTTAATAAACTATAGAGAAGCGCAGCTTCATGAAATGTACCGACATTTACCTCCATTGAAAGTCCTTAAATCATCAAACGATGTTGGACCTTTAATATGATTAAGAAAAAGACGAAAAAATATCGTTCTCTTTCAGATGGATTTACCGAGACAATTCGTCCTACAACAATTTGCTTCTTTCTAGGTATCCATGTTTTGTTAGATGTATTCCAAACAAAATGCGTTGGGAAATCTCGATACAAAAGCGTTCGAGCAAATTCATTTATTTTATTTACTCGGAAAAATTCAGTTAACATAGTTTTTCTCGTATTTTCAGTCTCAATAATAGAAGATAAATTGTTTGTATTTTTGTAAGTTACACATTGATGATCTTCAATATGAAGTTGTAAAGCACAAACAGCTGGATATATTTCTGATAAATTGAAAACAAAAATTCTCCACATAGC
>NW_019261129.1:0-1027 GCF_002742605.1 Olea europaea var. sylvestris | reverse complement strand
CGTTTCTTAGCTGGTACTAGGGATAGTGAGTGGTGGTGGAATAATTATCATTGCTTGGAGTTTATTTCTTGAGAAGTGATTTGAGAATGTATAGTTAAAAGGAAGAAAAATTTACACAGAAAAAAAATGGGAAAGAAATCAGTTTCAAACAAGGGCTTAACTTTAAATCCCATCTTTGATTGATTTTTCGCTCATTTTATTGCTGTTTTCATTTGTTTTAAGTTTTCTTTTCTTGTTTGGTACTTGGGCGTAGTGATGACTAAATGGTCGTGTAATGTTTAAACTTCACATCTTTAATGCCTCTTTTTGCTCTATTTATGTGTATTAATTTGTTTTGAGCTTTCTTTTCTTGATTTGATTTGTGGGTTATTCTTGTTCGGTGCTTGGGGGTAGTAATAATGTTGGGTTTTTTTATATCCAATATATCCCTGGGTATGATGTTAACATGAGTTAATGTATTTCATAGGCATAGGCCAATGCATGAAATAAGTCTAACAACTAAGTCCATGAGCTCCATCCGGTCCAATTGCATTCCCTCTTGGATGACTTGAATCTTGGCCGTCTACCTTTCTTAATGGTCCTGTTAAAAAACCTAACCCTAGCAAACTTATAAGGAATAAACCCTAACCACTTTCTAGTATGATTTGTGAGAAAAATAGAAGAAATTCGGCTACCTTTTGAAGAGTGAAAAAAAGGACTAAAGAACTAAAATTAACCTTAAAAGTAGCTTTTTAGTTTTTCCACGAGACATTTTTGAGCTTTTTTAAAGGTTATTACTCTTTTTGGGTTTTTAATTCTAGAACTTACTATAGTACTTCTGCTATTTTTAATGATGCAGGTTATATAATCCTGAATGTTGCTGCATTTAATGAGATTAATGCATGAACTTCTTGAACCTGATTGGCTTCTTTCAGCAAAAAGCTGGAAATTTGTGATGGCTCAGTCGGGTGTAATGGAAGCCACATGAAATTTCTGGAAGGAAACTGCTTTTAGAGCTAATTTATTGATAGGTGCTTAGTTCTTTTTT
>NW_019261128.1:0-1027 GCF_002742605.1 Olea europaea var. sylvestris | reverse complement strand
AGTTTTTGGTAAATTTATTAACGAATTTGTTACATTTACATGTACACATGCTCGCATGATTCATAAACAAAATTATATCATTGAACTCAAAAACATTTTCAGTTGTAAATTCATATGCCTTGTATAATTTATCAGAATGTAAAGTTGAGGAAGTGAAAATAGAAATTTGTTTTTCGAGAATTCATAACTGTAACATGAGAACTTAGTTTGCACATTGAAGCCACGTTCTATTTCATTGTTTTCGGTCCATCAACTGAGACGCCTTCTCTGATCCCTCGCATTCATTTGTAAAATTGGAGAATATATCTGTTAGGTTGCAGCAGTTGGAGCATGCAATTCAGAATTAGTATCCACAAATTAAGATAACTTTGGTAGTAAAGAAATGTGAAATGCTATCTTGAAAGTTTGGCCTTCCTCCAAAATGGATTTCATATTCGTCAAGAGCTCTGTCGATCTATAGTGAACTTTGTTCCATGGATTGACTTCGTTTATTGGAAAATAATGGAAACTCCTTCCTTCGCCTTTTCTATCTTATAATAATTACCACCAAGGAATTAAATATGACTGATATGAGATAAGAGCATATAAGAAGGAGATCTATCTGTGAAGTGTGATTTTTCGGTGAGAGGAATTCTTGGCTAGAGGGACTATGAGGTGGTTGAAAAAACTAAGCAAGATTAGAAATATGATTGAAGAAAATATGGCATGGTTTCCATCCAAGATAAACTCTGTTGATTCCAAAAGCGATGCAAGATTGAGATTTAATGGCAATAATGAAATATTCAAGATCGCACCACGAAAACAAAATTAAAATAAAGTAGAAAAAGATAAACTATGCAGATGAACGATGAATTTTATTATACCCGACAATATGAAAAGATTACAGCTAAACGGCAAAAAAGCTTCTATAAAACTGACAGATGAGCTTTTAATTTATAGGCCACGTCCATAACCCTAATAGAGTCCTAAAAGGCAAGAAGCTAGGTTACAATTAAGAGAAAATCATGTAAAAGGGAAAAAAAAAAAA
>NW_019261127.1:0-1027 GCF_002742605.1 Olea europaea var. sylvestris | reverse complement strand
CATTTTTCGCGACGGTTTTGGAATCGTCTAAAATTTGACAGATTGATGGGAAACAAAAATCGCGCCGGGAGCAATTTCGTCAAATTTCGCGACGGTGTCGGAATCGACTAAAACTTGACTGATTGATGGGAAACAAAAATTGCGCCGGGGGCGATTTCGTCATTTTTCGCGACGGTGTCGAAATGGGCTCAAATTTGACCGATTCTTCGGAAAAAAATCGCGCCGGGGGCGATTTCGTCATTTTTCGCGACGGTTTTGGAATCGTCTAAAACTTGACAGATTGATGGGAAACAAAAATCGCGCCGGGGGCGATTTCGTCATTTTTCGCGACGGTTTTGGAATCGTCTAAAATTTGACAGATTGACGGGAAACAAAAATCGCGCCGGGAGCAATTTCGTCAAATTTCGCGACGGTGTCGGAATCGACTAAAACTTGACTGATTGATGGGAAACAAAAATTACGCCGGGGGCGATTTCGTCATTTTTCGCGACGGTGTCGAAATTGGCTCAAATTTGACCGATTCTTCGGAAAAAAAATCACGCCAGGGTCGATTTCGTCATTTTTCGCGACGGTTTTGGAATCGTCTAAAACTTGACAGATTGATGGGAAACAAAAATCGCGCCGGGAGCAATTCCGTCAATTTTCGCGACGGTGTCGGAATCGACTAAAATTTGACTGATTGATGGGAAAAAAAAATCGCGCCGGGGGCGATTCCGTCATTTTTCGCGACGGTGTCGAAATGGGCTCAAATTTGACCGATTCTTCGGAAAAAAAATCGCGCCGGGGTCGATTTCGTCATTTTTCGCGTCGGTTTTGGAATCGTCTAAAATTTGACAGATTGATGGGAAACAAAAATAGCGCCGGGAGCAATTTTGTCAATTTTCGCAACGGTGTCGGAATCGACTAAAATTTGACTGATTGATGGGAAAAAAATCGCTCCAGGAGCGATTTCGTCATTTTTCACGACGGTGTCGAAATGGGCTCAAATTTGACCGATTGATCGGAAAAAAATCTCGCAGGGGTCGAT
>NW_019261126.1:0-1027 GCF_002742605.1 Olea europaea var. sylvestris | reverse complement strand
AAGCCTGTGAGTAAAGAGCTTTTCGGAGATACTTGAATTCCACACTTCGCATATCTTCGAGCAAAGCTCTGTATCTTTCCTCCCATGCTTGCAACTTGAGAATCCTCATATTCCCAAGGCATTCAGAAGTCTTCCTCATCCTCTCATCCTTGGCGGACATTAACTTGTCTTGGTAATCTTCTTGAACCCTTGCCAATGGAACAGTTGCAACAATGGATATAATAGTGGCAACCAATGTGGCAGCAGATGCAATCCCGACGTTCTTATATAAAATAGCAAGGGCAAGGACAATTTGAAGAGGAAGCATCCATATGTCATGTAGATACCAAGAATAGTCCCCGACTCTTTGCACGTCAACTGCCATGTAGTTAACGATCTCCCCACTCGTGTGACTCTGCCTGGCTGAACTCGAAAGCCTGAGTCCTTTCCGATATACCATTGCTGTGAGAGCTGATCTAACATGCATTCCCAAAATGTCGACTCCAAGATACCATTGCCGGGTTGTGAAGGTCTCCATTAATTTTGCAGTGAAGAAAATTCCTGCAAGAATGTAGCCCTCATGCGGGAAAGTCTCCCTTCCTCCCAAGTAATCCACAAAGTAGCTAATCATATAAGGACCCACATATGAAACTAAGGTGTTCACCCCTGCAAATACTGCATTACAAGCAGCCTCCTTCCAGAAAGATTTGAGAATTGCCCAAGCTAAAGAAGGCTGCTTACAAGGATTCTCCAACTTCTCCCAATTCAAGTTCAATATCTTATAATTTGTCTTGCAACGATCTTTCGGTGCAAGCAATGGAATATCCTTTAGCTCAAGCGGTCTCTTTGCCCCTATGGAAAGAAGTGAATTCAACCAGGAAAGAGTGGCCAAACTAAAAAGGCCAGCTTCACTATAAGGGGTAACATTAAGACACCCTGCTTCTTCTTCAAGAAGCAGTGGCTCTTGAAGGTTAGAGTTTCTACGCACTTGAATTCCAGTAACACCCCTAATTGCAACAAAACATAGAAAAGCAAGAGCAGGAGTAAC
>NW_019261125.1:0-1027 GCF_002742605.1 Olea europaea var. sylvestris | reverse complement strand
GATGCGGTAGTGTCCTGAGTAGGTCATGATAATTTTCAGGAGCTAGAACAGGAGAAAGCTGCTCGTCTGGAGCAAGAAAAGGCTGCTCCCCTTCAATATTCTGCCATGTCTGACCAAAGCTCAATAGCAAAGCAAAAATCTGCAACATTTAACAATGGTACTTCATAATTATGTTAATGTTTTCATTTTGCAGGCACTTTTAGTTTATTTCTTGCACATGACGATCACCTTTTTGCAGGACATTTGACTCGTAAGCTTTCAAGTGCAAGCAGCTTAAGCAGTATGGAAGAAAGCTATTTTCTGCAAACATCTTTGGACTCTTCTGACAATTTGCATGAACATAGAAATACTTCAGAGGGTACCATGAGACCATACCATATGAAGAGCATGACAACAAACACCTTTGAAGCTGCTCTTCGTCGAAAGGAGGGTGAACTTGCATCTTACATGTCACGACTGGTATGGAGTATATATTGGTTACGTTAAATTGCATTCAGGCATCATTTGGCAATGTTTATGGTCATATTTCAGTTAATGGTGCCCAAAACATGTAGTCTATGTGGCACAGTGTCTCATAATACAAGCTGTCATTAGCTTGTGATTCATAGTGTATGTTGTTGACACCACTCCCCCTTCCCCATTCTCATACCTGCTTGTTTGACTGTTATCAACTTCAGGCTTCTTTGGAATCCATTCGTGACTCTCTTGCCGAGGAGTTAGTTAAAATGACTGCACAGGTGAGAGACATAGTAATTTATTCTTCCCCTTTCCCCGCCATCATGCATTATATATCTGAGAATTGATATTGTATGGTGTAGTGTGAGAAGTTACAAGTAGAATCTGCAACGCTGCCTGGCATAAGGGCAGAGCTAGAAGCTCTAAGACGGAGACATTCAGCAGCATTGGAGTTGATGGGTGAACGTGATGAAGAGGTATTGTTAATTAATTTATTTATTTTTTGTTTATCTTTATATATGGTGAACATTCCTAAAAAATTGTAGATTTAGGAACAATGGTAATAATTTTC
>NW_019261124.1:405-1027 GCF_002742605.1 Olea europaea var. sylvestris | reverse complement strand
AAATTTGACTGATTGATGGGAAACAAAAATCGCGCAGGGGGCAATTTCGTCATTTTTCGCGACGGTGTCGGAATCGGCTGAAAATTGACTGATTGATAAGAAAAAAAATCGCGCCGGGGGCGATTTCGTCATTTTTCGCGACGGTGTCGAAATGGGCTCAAATTTGATCGATTCATCGGAAAAAAATCGCGCCGGGGTCGATTTCGTCATTTTTCGCGACGGTTTTGGAATCGTCTAAAATTTGACTGATTGATGGGAAACAAAAATCGCACCGGGAGCAATTCCGTCAATTTTCGCGGCGGTGTTGGAATCGACTAAAATTTGACTGATTGATGGAAACAAAAATCGCGCCGGGGGCGATTTCGTCGTTTTTCGTGACGGTGTCGGAATCGACTAAAATTTGACTGATTGATGAGAAACAAAAATCGCGCCGGGGGCGATTTCGTCATTTTTAGCGACGGTGTCAAAATGGGCTCAAATTTGACCGATTGATCGGAAAAAAATCGCGCAGGGGCAATTTCTTCATTTTTCGAGACGGTGTCGGAATCGTCTAAAACTTGACTGATTGATGGGAAACAAAAATCGCGCCAGGGGCGATTTCGTCATTTTTCGCGACGGTGTC
>NW_019261124.1:0-382 GCF_002742605.1 Olea europaea var. sylvestris | reverse complement strand
CGGTGTCGGAATCGGATAAAATTTGACTGATTGATGGGAAACAAAAATCGCGCCGGGGGCGATTTCGTAATTTTTCGTGACGGCGTCGAATTGGGCTCAAATTTGACATATTGATCGGAAACAAAAATCGCGTCGGGCACAATTTCGTCATTTTTCACAACGGTGTCGGAATCGGCTAAAATTTGACAGATTAATCGGAAATAAAAATCGCGCCGAGGGCAATTTCGTCGTTTTTCGCGGCGGTGTCGGAATGGTCTAAAATTTCGTCGTTTTTCGCGGCGGTGTCGGAATGGTCTAAAATTTTTCGCGACTGTGTGGGAATGGGCAAAAATTTGACAGATTGATCGGAAACAAAAATCGCGCCGGGGCAATTTCGTCATTT
>NW_019261123.1:0-1027 GCF_002742605.1 Olea europaea var. sylvestris | reverse complement strand
ATTGATATACGAGGAATGTGCTGAATCCAGTGAAATTTGTCTGAATAATTTATCCTCTGACACATGTTTCTTGATGTTTTGAGAATCACTTTTAAATCCTTCAAACTCCGAACAACTTTACTGGCTTCTTGTGGTGATGCTTCTTTGTCATTGGGCATTCCTCTCTGGAAAATATTTGCCTCTTGTTGAAATTGCAATTATTTCAAAGTAAATAGTAGTCTTATAAACTTTGTGCTTGAGTGGCAATGAGGTATGAAGAATAGCTTCTTTCTTGGATTTCCATATGTGCGTATGAATTTCGTCTCTATTTTCCTGTGGACGCTATTTTGTTGTACTTGTTGCAAATATATGTTCTTTGGAAAGCCGGTGCCAAGGGAGACAAACAGCGAAAATATGAAAAAAGCCCTTTTGCTTTTATAGTTCTTTTCTTTCATCATTCATAAGCAAAGAATGGATTTATGGAGATGGGTTTCATTGGGGTTGCTATTACGGGGATTGGTTAGAAGATAAATATTTGGAATTGGGGTAAAAGTTGCGAGGGCCCGTTTGATAAATGTCCGTTTGATGTTTGACATACTTTCTGTTTATATTCTTGTTAGGGAATTGTAGGAGATTTGTTCCATGATGTTGTGGTCATAAAATCAT
The DNA here is from genome assembly GCF_002742605.1 of Olea europaea var. sylvestris. NCBI lineage: Eukaryota > Viridiplantae > Streptophyta > Magnoliopsida > Lamiales > Oleaceae > Olea > Olea europaea. Next base: position 382 of record NW_019261123.1, on the reverse strand, counting down.
GGTGTATATTATTTTATATTTGTCTAATTATTTGTTCTCCAACTACATGACAATAGTATTAATGGAAGAGTCAACACAAGCAAATGACAAGGTTCAAGGAAGAGGTACCGAAAAATAGGAGAAGCGGACGTGGAAAGAAGGCAACGAGCTTTTAAAACTTACAATTGATGCTGCCACTCGTGGTTGGTGTGATAGTAATGGTGTGTTGAGCAAGATAATTGTAGAAAAACATATACTTCACATTCTTAACCAAACACTTGAGTTTGAAAAAGACTTACGCCCAATATAAAAATCGTGTGAAATGGTATAAAAAACAGTACAAGTATTCTAAGCTTATGCATCATAACTTTGGCTTCGGATGGGATCATGTGACGAAGAAATT
>NW_019261122.1:0-1027 GCF_002742605.1 Olea europaea var. sylvestris | reverse complement strand
TGCATTTCTATTGATAATTGCATCTCAACTTCATTTTGGTGTAATTATTAACAAAAATGAGTTTCTACATGTGGATTCCAATTGCATAATTTGATTGAAGAGTGTAATTTAGTTTTACTTTCAAATTCATTCTATCATTCAAAAATTAGCAGCACATCATTTGGAATGGATTCAATCAATGGATTCCCCTTGCCTCCTAGATTCACTGGGCGAGTGGAAGAAATTTCCTAAGAGCATTGATGGCTTTGTTTCCTCCATCATCCGTGCTGGAAATTTTCTCTAAAAGCAGTAGCAATGCATCCTATGGCCTAGGAGTCGATTGGGCTAGAGTTTTCTTGATTTTCTTTGTTGAATCCTCTACGGTCTAGAATTCTCACTCCTTAACTTTCAATTCGCCTTTGACCATCAAATGAAATGTGAATATAAAGCGCCTTTCTTTTAGGCAAAGAAGTCACAAACATCCTCCATACCGCCATTACGATAATAGCCACCATCCTTTTCGTTGGTCTAAGCAGACTGAACTTCTATTAGTTCACGAGATTTAGGATATTTTTCCGACAATTTATTATTCTTTTCAAGCACGAAAATGGGGGAAAAAGGAAAAAAGATATTCACCAGGCTTCAATTTTTCATTTTTGTTTTTTTTGATAATTGTAAAAAGAAAAAATGGTTTGCAAATGCTTATGCTTGCTTAGTTTGTCATATATATACAGTGACAATAAAATTATTATCATAGCTTGCTTACCATTTTTTTTAATCCTTCATTTCTTTTTTAATTTAACTTATTAATGTTTTTATTTACTTTTCGAAGTTCTTTCATACATCTGATCATACTGTACATTCATTAACAAATTTTACTAATATTTACATTGAAAAACTTCGTATTCAAACAGCAAAATCATAGAGATTTTAACACCTTAAATATTGATTTTGGAAAATTTATCAGGTTCTACATATATACTTATATTTAAGCATCTTTTTAGAAGTTCAAGTAATTTATAATTAAATGATTTCAATTCTTTCCATT
>NW_019261121.1:0-1027 GCF_002742605.1 Olea europaea var. sylvestris | reverse complement strand
TAGGTGGAGGTGCATCATCATGAATATACATCTCAGTAGGTACACTATCGTCCTCAGGGATCGTGAGTCGGGCCAACTCCCACTGATCAATCAGCTCCATGCAAAAGGCCTCTTAGTTAATCTCTCGAGGCAAAGTAGGCACAACAATACCCCATAAATAATCATAAATTGATTCGGCAGTCTCTAACCACTCTTCTGGCGAGGTATCGATAAGAAGGCAGGTGGCCCGATGTCCAGTGACCATATAGCCTAGTTGTCTCACCTCTCTCCACCTTACAAGCATCTCCCAAATGTGCTCACGCATATTGTGCATTGGATTCCACCGATACTCTTCATACTGTCTCATGATCTCACATCGACGAGGCATCAATGAACTCATCTTCCTACCAGTTATTCAAAGTCCAATTAGTGGGTATCTAATAGGTTTTAGTTAATTCTCGAGGACTTAAATAAACATTTAATATGGTCACGTTCTCAAAATACTTTGCAAAATAATGATTATTCACAAAAGGTATTTAGCTCAAACATATATTAATATTCATAAATACATTTCAAATGTTGTGTCTGAAATAACTATTCCATAATCATCACATAGATACAAGCATAATCATAAAACATTCTTTACCTCAAAATCGGTATAGCACGGCTTTTGGCGGGCATAGTGCTCAGGATCCTCATTAAAAGAATTTTGATAATCTTTATATGTGACACAACACTCCTAAGATATGGTTTCTACTGCAAGTCTATAGAAAAATAAACCATGCTCTGATACCAAGTTGTAACGCCCCGAATTCTCGGAAATCGAAGCGTTAAAATAATGTTCGTTTCTTTCTTTGGTTCGACCCCTTTGACGCTAGCCAAAGTATTTTATAAATCCAATTTTTTTTTTAAATATATAAAAATATAATGGAAGGTAGTTATCTATATAAATTAGGAAAATGTAACAAAATTTGATTTTGTAAAAGATTTGAAGACAAATCGACAGTTACAGATTTAACGACAGCGGAAGAAAAATATCTTTGGCCTA
>NW_019261120.1:0-1027 GCF_002742605.1 Olea europaea var. sylvestris | reverse complement strand
TATGAACTTAGTAAATCAACTTTAGAAGACACATTGGGATGTGAAAAGAAATTAGGTTTGGAGGTGTACGAATCCCACGAGCAGAATAAGTGAATAATTGACTTTTGAGGCTTGGAATTGAACCAACTTATGATAATACAATGTTGTATTTGATTCCTCACAGGCCCACACATCTGTTTTACATTGGAAAGGTAAGTATTTAACTTTTACATTATAACTTTGAAGTAGTTCATATACTTGATATCATGTATTCAATATTGAGCTGTAAAAATAGCTTATACAGCTAAATTGTTACTTTATTTCCTATTTTGTGGGTGTAGATAACTATGTGCTATTTTCTTTTTGCTCAAGGACAAGCAAAGAACTAAGTTTGGGGGTATTTGATGAGTGTATTTCACTCATCGATCAAGTACCTTTAAATCATGGTTTTTGGTTTACTTTTGAACGTTTTGATGTATGTTTCGTGCTGTTTTGTAGTTTTGACAAATATGGAGAAAAAGGGTGTTATTCGGATCTTGGAGTAAAGCCAAATAGTTTGTCGTGGAAGTAGGCATGTAATGGAAGTGAAATGAGAGAGGATTGAGGTGGAAAAGAAGCTAAAAAATGGGCAAGATTAAATAGGGCAGTAGCTTGGGTGCCACGCCGCCACATTGGGGCCCAACAAGACGGAAGAAAATCAATAGAGAGTTGGGCATCACAACACCTAGAATATGTAAGAAGCAGAAAAGCTGGCGTTGCAGTGCCAGCATATATCCCATTGTGGTGCAGCGCCGCCAGCGAAGGAAAAAGAATGCATATTTTAAAAAATATTTCTAGCAGAATCCAACCCTAATCCATCTTGCAATCTTAAGAGACTATAAATATTGACTTGAAGACTAAAAGAAGGGGGAGACGACACAAGAAGGTAAAGGAAAATAGCAATTGATTGAGAGAGAATCGACGACCTTTGGGAGGAGAAATCAAGCAGCAAAACGAGTTTTTCTTATTCTTTTTCTTCTTCATATTCTTTATTTTCAATTTAATCATG
>NW_019261119.1:0-1027 GCF_002742605.1 Olea europaea var. sylvestris | reverse complement strand
AAAATCCCATTTGGAATCAACGTGTACTATTGGAACTTCCGCGCACCAAAATTTTAAACTTTAATTATTATAGACTTGTATTACAAAATATTAACTTACATAATTTAGCATCATTTCTATCACTTTAGCAGTAAATTACATACTTCAATTTGAAAATATATGTGTTATGAATATCTTTTTAAGATTACATTGTTTATCTAGTTGAAAATTTTAGTTTGTAGATTGATTATGGTATTTTTATTAATATTAAATAGTTTTTTAAAGTTGATTATTGAATTCATAAATTTTTATATAACGTGTTCACTGCATTTTGTGTCCTAGTTTTTTCAAAAATAATATTTTCATGACTTGTATAGTGTTCACGTTTCGTTTCCCGTTTCCATGCAATCTAGGTGCAATTTGTGTACTCATGTGCTGCAATGCACTTTCACTCTCTCCCACGGGGCTTCTCTATGTTATTCTAGTTTTGCTCTGGTGTAAAAATTGTTGTATTGATTACTTATGCATTTATTCTAGTACTTCTATACCTTCCGTTTCATTCGATAAGCGCCAAGACTGTTACTTAGCTAGGTATGGCTTTGGTTTTCAAGTTTTATATCATGCATATAACAAGGAAGATCAATTGGCTGCCCTAAAAGAAGAGAAGAGGATCCTAGAAGAAAGGAAGAAACTGAAAGAATCAGGAGTTATAGGTAGTACTATGGATACCCTCGATGGTGAGGCCTCACTGGTTGGTTCTGGCGTTGGTTTAGTGGGTACTAGCATCGATGCTGGAGCCAGAATTGTCCGGAGTGGTCTGAGAACTGTTGGCAGCAATCTGAGTAAAGCTGAAAATTCATGGGCAGAACCTTGACAGGGCAATCTACGGCTTCTAAGACGAGTGGCTACTCCACACCGGTAAACTCCATCCAAGAAAATGGTGGTGTGATAAGTGTATTTTATATACTTATTCGGTACCTTAAAATAAAGATATTTGATGGTTCTTTTGACAAATTATATTCTAAATTTTTGTCTTTTATGTTTAATA
>NW_019261118.1:0-1027 GCF_002742605.1 Olea europaea var. sylvestris | reverse complement strand
TCCAAATCAATTGGAATCGAGCAATGAAAGGTGGATTTTGATTTCATGATAACTTTGGGTTTGTTCGTTTTGGCGAATTGCTCATCTAATTCGGTAGGAATCAAGCCAATTAAAAGTGGTTTTTCATTTCATGATAACTTCGATTTTGTCCCTTTTTGGCTAATTGCTAGTCTAATTCGATTGTAATCGAGCCAATGAAAAGCGGCTTTTCATTCCATGATAACTTTGGGTTTGTACCTTTTTGACAAATTGCTTGTCTAAATTGATTGGAATCAAGCCAATGAAAAGTGGTTTTTCATTTTGATGATAACTTCGGGTTTTTTGGTTTTTGGCGAATTGCTAGTCTAAATCGAATGGAATCGAGCCATTGGAAAGTGGCTTTTGATTTCATTGTTTTTTTTGGTGAATTGCTAGTCTGATTCGATTGGAATCAAGCCAAAGAAAAGTGGTTTTCCAATATATGATAACTTCGGCTTTCTTCGTTTTTGGCAAATTGCTAGTTTAATTCGATTCGAGTCCAGCTATTGAAAAGTGGTTTTTGATTTCATGATAACTTCGGATCTATTCATTTTTGGCGAATTGCTAGTCTAATTTGATTGGAATTGAGCCAATAAAAAGTGGTTTTTGATTTCATGATAAGTTCGGGTTTGTTCGTTCTTTCGCGAATTGTGAGTCTAATTCGATTAGAACCGAGCTAATGAAAAGTGATTTTTGATTTCATGATAACTTCGGGTTTATTCATTTTTGGTGAATTGCTAATCTAATTCGATTATAATCGAGCTAATGAAAAGTGTTTTTTTTCATTTTGATGATAACTTCGAGTTTGTTCGTTTTTTGACGAATTACTAGTCTAAATCGATTGGAATCAAGCCAATGAAAAGTGGATTTTGATTTCATGATAACATCGGGTTTGTTTATTTTTGGCGAATTGCTAGTATAAATCTATTGGAATCGAGCAAAAGAAAAGTGGTTTTTCATTTCATGATAACATCGGGTTTGTTTCGTTTTTGGCGAATTGCTAGTACAA
>NW_019261117.1:0-1027 GCF_002742605.1 Olea europaea var. sylvestris | reverse complement strand
TACTTTTCGGAAATGTAGCGACCGTTTTGGATTGAACTCACAACTTTGTCGTGACGTTCGAGGGATTTTTACCATTTTTCGAACGAATGAGCACTTTTATACTTGGAACGCTTGGATAGTCGGCGTACGAAGAATTGAGCGTAACTTTTGCACACGATGTCCGTTCTTGACCCATAGGTACTTTTTGGACATGTAGCGACCGTTTTGGATTGAACTCACAACTTCGTCGTGACGTTCGAGGGATTTTGAAAGAATGAGCGCTTTTATATTTGGAACGCTTGGATAGTCGACGTACGAAGAATTGAGCGTAACTTTTGCACACGTTGTCCGTTTTTGGTCCATAAGTACTTTTCGGAAATGTAGCGACCGTTTTGGATTGAACTCACAACTTTGTCGTGACGTTCGAGGGATTTTTACCATTTTTCGAAAGAATGAGCACTTTTATATTTGGAACGCTTGGATAGTCGGCGTACGAAGAATTGAGCGTAACTTTTGCACATGGTGTCCATTTTAGGCCCATAAGTACCCTTTGGAAATGTAGCGACCGTTTTGGATTGAACTCACAACTTCATCCTGACGTTCGAGGGATTTCAGCCATCTTTCAAAAGAATGAGCACTTTCATATATGGAACGCTTGGATAGTCGGCGTACGAAGAATTGAGCGTAACTTTTGCACACGGTGTCCGTTTTAGGTCCATAAGTACTTTTTGGAAATGTAGCGACCGTTTTGGATTGAACTCACCACTTCGTCATGACGTTCGAGGGATTTCGGCCATTTATCAAAAGAATGAGCGCTTTTATATTTGGAACACTTGGATAGTCGGCGTACGAAGAATTGAGCGTAACTTTTTCACCAGGTGTCCGTTTTTGGCTCATAAATACTTTTTGAAAATGTAGCGACCGTTTTGGATTGAACTCAAAACTTCGTCGTGACGTTCGAGGGTTTTCTGCCATTTATCAAAAGAATGAGCACTTTTATATTTGGAACGCTTGGATAATCGGCGTACGAAGAATTGAGCGTAACTTT
>NW_019261116.1:0-1027 GCF_002742605.1 Olea europaea var. sylvestris | reverse complement strand
GTTGATTCCATCTCAAGACCGATTACCATCTACTGTGATAACAGTGTAGTAGTATTCTTTTCAAAGAATAATAAAAGTTTTGGGGGATCAAAATATATTGACATCAAATATTTGCTTGATAGAGACAGAGTCAAAGAAGGGCAGACAAAAATAGAGCATATCAATACAGAGGTGATGGTCACAGATCCCTTGACTAAGGGACTCACTCCAAAAGTTTTTAAGACACTTGTGACTAATATGTGTATTGTGGAAACATTTGATGTTTTTGGTTAGTGGGAGTTATTTATGTGAAAAACTACGTCTTGGGCTTGATCCCTTTTCCTGGTATGTAGACAACCCATATGTTTTCGGGTACAGCCCCTTCTGACAATAAAATATTTTTTTCCCCTATCCATGGACTATTTTGAGCATGCATTTGATTATGTCTTTTATTATAATATTATTGTGATATTGAGATGTGACATGTAAAGACATAAGATGAGTCTCTTTTGAAGACATGTGGCTTCATTTTGATTTGAAGTATTATGAGGACCGATATGAGTTAGCACAGTTTTGATCACATTTGGTGCTAAGTTCATACCACATACTACCACATTGGTTGGAGGATGGGGATCCATGTCGATAAGGATGTTGACATTTGTAGCTGTGGAATGGTCATACATCGCTTAATTGGTGTAATGACTTCCATGTTCGGTGTTAATATTCTTGTTGGACCGAATCATGTTACGTAAGGTGTCATCATTGAAACTATACTTTTGTGGCCACCTATGTAGTCTAACTCGGGTGTTAAAACTTTTTTATGGCAATCAAATGTTTGCCTAAGTGGGAGAATGTTGGAATAATTAATAATTTCATACATGAGCTTCACATTCGATTGCAAATTTTACGGGTTAGATGTATGACTCATAATGATATTTGTGTTTGGGCCAAATTTATTAAGTGACCAATTGGGTCTTTTACACCTTATGTGTTGTAATTAATTTGATGTGGTAATTTAAAATATGTGGGCCGAAAATAAACTCTAATT
>NW_019261115.1:0-1027 GCF_002742605.1 Olea europaea var. sylvestris | reverse complement strand
GGACTTTGTCTCAAGAGGTTTGTCCCTTACACAATCGTCTGATCCCTTTTAATTGTTAGCGACTAACCCGCGCGAAACAGGTTATTACTGAAAAAATAAAAGTTTTAGAGGTTAAAGAAGATCACAATATGCTCTTGTCCTCTATATATACCTTCACCCACTTGATAAATTGAAAGAATACAAGGCTACAAATGCAAATTCTAACACAATAATTATCAATTTGTTCCTTTGATCTGCTCCTGATGAGTAATTACATGTAGTTTGTTTAACCAGATTCATGTTAATATTGCAGGTATCATTGGAGCTATAATTGATCAAAACCAAAGAGGCTTATTACAACATGATTTAGAAATCAGCTTATGTGCAAGATTTTGTTTTTGTTGATCAAAGGCACTCTTTTTTCTTAATTTGTGTACCTTTATGCTCCTATTCTACAAGTTACTAATGTAAGTAATCTAACTATCACTTTTATTTAGGTTCGAGATAATTCTTGTTGACAATATGGGATTCTGATAAAGAACGCTCCTACAATTCAAAACACGTGTCCTAGAGACCTACTGTTGCCAAATATTTGAAAGTATTGTCTTTCCATCAAATTCTACCTGTTGAAGTTACATTTTTACAAATATTATGTATTAAGATTTCATATATGTTAATTTAGTTCTTTAATTTCAATCTTCTCATATATTCATTTTCTTTAGGTGTATCATTGTCAACCTAGGGAACAACTAGAATAATGGCTACTTGTTATTTTAACATGTTGACTACTAATACATATACTTTGTTATTCTTGCTTGAGTTTTGCAAAACCGTTCTTGCTTTAATGTTTTAGAAACTCAACCATATTTGCTTATGTAGTTAATTCATGCTTTTATTTTGACAACTTGTTTGAAATCTTATGCAGCAAAGCTACTTCTAAGTGAAATCAAAAGTCCACTTCCAGAAATGGGAACAATTGTATTGTTACATGTCATGCGACAATTGTAAGAAGACTGCAAATGTTGACCTTGATGAAGTGGAGGAATGT
>NW_019261114.1:0-1027 GCF_002742605.1 Olea europaea var. sylvestris | reverse complement strand
ATGACGAAATTGCCCCCGGCGCGATTTTTGTTTCCGATCAATTAGTCAAAATTTAGCCGATTTCGACACCGTCGCGAAAAATGGCGAAATTGACCCCGGCGCGATTTTTGTTTCCGATCAATCAGTCAAACTTTAGGCGATTTCGGCACCGTCGCGAAAAATTACGGAATTGCCCCCGGCGCATTTTTTTTTCCGATCAATCTGTCAAATTTTAGCGGATTCCGACGCCGTCGCGAAAAATGACGAAATTGCCCCCGGCGCGATTTTTGTTTCCGATCAATTAGTCAAAATTTAGCCGATTTCGACACCGTCGCGAAAAATGGCGAAATTGCCCCCGGCGCGATTTTTGTTTCCGATCAATCAGTCAAAATTTAGACGATTTCGACACCGTCGCAAAAAATGACGAAATTGCCCCCGGCGCGATTTTTGTTTCCTATCAATCAGTCAAACTTTAGCCGATTCCGACACCGTCGCGAAAAATGACGAAATTACCCACGGCACGATTTTTGTTTCCGATCAATCAGTCAAATTTTAGCCCGTTCCGACACCGTCTCGAAATATGACGAAATTGCCCCCGGCGCGGTTTTTGTTTTCGGTCAATTAGTTAAAATTTAGCCGATTTCGACACCGTCGCGAAAAATGGCGAAATTGCCCCCGGCGCGATTTTTGTTTCCGATCAATCAGTCAAAATTTAGACGATTTCGACACCGTCGCAAAAAATGACGAAATTGCCCCCGGCGCGATTTTTGTTTCCTATCAATCAGTCAAACTTTAGCCGATTCCGACACCGTCGCGAAAAATGACGAAATTACCCACGGCACGATTTTTGTTTCCGATCAATCAGTCAAATTTTAGCCCGTTCCGACACCGTCTCGAAATATGACGAAATTGCCCCCGGCACGATTTTTTTATTCAGATCAATCAGTCAAAATTTAGCCGATTCGGACACCGTCGCGAAAAATGACGAAATTGCCCCCGGCGCGATTTTTGTTTCCGATCAATCAGTCAAATTATAGCCGATTTCGAC
>NW_019261113.1:0-1027 GCF_002742605.1 Olea europaea var. sylvestris | reverse complement strand
AGCCAATGAAAAGTGGGTTTTGGTTTATGATAACTTCAAGTTTGTTCATTTTTGGCGAATTGCTAGTCTAATTCGATTGGAATCGAGCCAACGAAAAGTGGTTCTAGATTTCATGATAACTTCGGCTTGGTTCATTTTTAGCGAATTGCTAGCCTAATTCTATTGGAATCGAGCCAAAGAAAAGTGATTTTTCATTTCAAGATAACTTCGGGTTTGTTCGTTTTTGGCGAATTGCTAGTCTAATTTGATTAGAATCGAGCCAATGAAAAGTGGCTTTCGATCTCATGATAACTTCGGCTTTGTTCGTTTTTAGCGAATTGTTAGTCGAATTAGATTGGAATCAAGCCAGTGAAAAGTGGTTTTTGATTTATGATAACTTCAAGTTTATTTGTTTTTGGTGAATTGCCAGTCTAATTCGATTGGAATCGAGCCAACGAAAAGTGGTTTTAGATTTCATGATAACTTTCGGTTTGTTCGTTTTTGGCGAATCTAGTCAAATTCGATTGGAATTGAGCTAATGAAAAGTGGTTTTTCGTTTCATGATAACTTCGGGTTCGTTCATTTTTGACGAATTGCTAGTCTAATTCGATTGGAATCGAGCCAAAAAAAGTGGTTTGTCATTTCAAGATAACTTCAGGTTTGTTCATTTTTGGCGAATCGCTAGTCTAATTCGATTTGAATCGAACCAATGAAAAGTGATTTTTGATTTATGATAACTTCGAGTTTGTTCATTTTTGGCTAATTGCTAGTCTAATTCGATTGGAATCGAGCCAATAAAAAGCGGTTTTAGATTTAATGACAACTTCGAGTTCGTTCATTTTTGGCGAATTGCTAGTCTAATTCGATTGGAATTGGGCCAATTAGAAGTGGTTTTTTATTTCACGATAACTTCGTGTTTGTTCGTTTTTGGCGAATTTCTAGTATAATTCAATTGGAATCGAGCCAATGAGAAGTGGTTCTTGATTTCATGATAACTTCGGGTTTGTTCATTTCTGGCGAATTGCTAATCTAATTCGATTGGAATCGA
>NW_019261112.1:0-1027 GCF_002742605.1 Olea europaea var. sylvestris | reverse complement strand
GTGTGTGAGATGAGAATTGAACGGTAAAATTAAAGCAAAGCGACAATGTTTTGCTCCTAATAGCAAAGGCAAAAATATGAAAAATAAACGAAAATGGAATGGATCACTGTTATAGCAATGGTAAACTTCACATTAATAGAGCATCATCAAGGAAAAAAGGGAAATAAAAAGAAAAGGTGAGTAATAATGGATGGCTTCTCATCTGACGAAGATATGGAGGTAGGTGATCAACCACAAATCCTGTGCATTTAATAATTTGTTTATGCAGGCTGATAAAATTGAAAGTTTGCTGAAATCATCCAACAACTGATAAGTAATGTATTAGTTTTGATACTCTTTGAACAATTTCCAAGATTTGCAAGTCATGTTCTTTATCATGTTTTATTTATAGAAGCAAGGTGATCTAAAGCTTCATGTATGAGCTTTGGAGTCTGAAAGAGCTTTCCAACATGTTGCATCTATTCAAAGTACAGTTGGATGTGTAAGGCAGCTTCATATCTAGTTAGAAGTCGACCCAACAAGGCCTTTTCCATACCTGTCTAGCAATTAATATCAATGCCATCTTTCTCTTCTTTATTTATGTTTTGTCAAACTGCAATTTTTTGAGCTTAACTTCTGTCTAAATTATTTTCATTTCTTTGTGCTTTCTTCTGTTGTTAGATGAGAGGGAAAGCATAAAACTTGTATTATTTGCCTTCTTTTTCCAGCAACTTGATTTCCTTATTCTACATGTAAAATAATTCCTTATTTTCATGTTCTCATGTAAAAATTCGTCTCAGTATAATCATAACAAACAATGAATTAAGTATGTAATTCATAACAATTCAACCTATTTAACACACTAAAATTATCTTCAAATTAACCCTACCCGTGCATTGCACGGACGAAGATTAGTATATGTATATATGTGTGTGTATGTGTGTGCGCGCACGCGCATGTGTATCATGTCTTGTGTAATGACATTATTAGCCTTCTTCAATTCTTAATTTTTGTCTGAAATTCATATTGGGGGTTAAAAAAAAAAAAA
>NW_019261111.1:23964-27375 GCF_002742605.1 Olea europaea var. sylvestris | reverse complement strand
AGAGAAGTTAAACTTCTTAAGTGGTTTGGATTCAGAGGGGAATAGTGGTAGACCTAATTTTCCAGAATATTTTGCTAGTAGTGTAAAGAGGAATCCTCAACTTGAGGTGGGGTTATTGTTTGCGAATTTTGAGGAATTAAAATCTGTGGTGAGGGATTATGATGTCTTCAATCAAGTTGAACCAGCTTTCAAACGCAACGAGAAAAATAGATTGCATTGTGTTTGCAAGAATGATTGTCCATGGAAGTTGTGGGCTTCGAAGATACAAGGTCGAGACACGGTCCAGATCAAAACATACGACCCTAGGCACACTTGCTTTAAGGCACGTACTAATAAGTACCTAACCTATAAATGGTTGGCCAACTACTATTTAAATAACTTCAGATCCGAACCTGAGTGGAAGACAAAAAATATCAGAGCTACAGTTAGAAAGGATTTGGGAGTGCACATCACTAAGAGAGTGGCTTTGAATGCTAGAAAATACGCCAAAATGTTAGTAAAGGGAAGTAATGAGAACCAGTTTGCGATGTTAGGGTGCTATGCTGCGGAATTGAGGAGAACAAATGTAGGTTCAACTGTGCTTATCTCTCAAGTAGATAATATTTTCAGGGGTATTTATGTCTGTATAGAGGCATGTAAGAACGATTTTTTACAAGGGTGTAGACGCTTTGTTGGTGTTGACGGATGTTTTTTGAGAGGAAAATATAGTGGTTAACTGCTAGCAGCTGTTGGTGTAGATGCGAATGATTGTATTTACCTGATTGCATATGCGATTGTAGAGAGAGAGAGCACTAGTTCGTGGAGGTGATTTTTGATGTTGTTGTCTGAAGACCTTGCTATGGAGAATTGGCCATTTGTGACCTTCATCAGTGATAGACAAAAGGGATCGATTAATGTTATTGCTGATTTATTTCCGGAAGCCGAACATAGATTTTGTGTTAGGCATATGTATCAGAATTACTTCAGGAGTGACTTTAAGGGTATGGAATTGAAAGACTATTTGTGGGGTACAGCAAAATCTAGTCACTTAGCATCTTTTAAATATTGGATGGCTAAGATTGAAAGTGCGAAGAAGGAGGCACATGGATGGTTGATAAAGAAGTCGCCAAACGAATAGAGTAGGTCTCATTTTTTAGATCAATCGAAGTGTGAAATGCTCCTTAATAATCTCTTGAATGCTTCAACAACTTTATTTTGGTAGAAAGGGATAATCATTGATAGATATGTTGGTAGGCGTTCAGATGAAACTCATGCACAGAATTCAGGTGAAGAGGGACCAGTTAAGAAGTTACAACAAACCCATATGTTCCAAAATACAAAAGAAGTTGGAGAAGTGCTGTGATGCAGCCCGTGAATGTATCTTGAGATAGAACGGGCTAAACCAATATCAAGTTGAGTGTTCGTATGGAGAATTTGTTGTGGACATAGATAATAGAACGTGTGCATGTAGGAGATGGTAGATTTCTGGCATTCCATGTCCACATGCCATTGCTTGCATTTTGGATATAGGTCGTGAGATAAAAGATTATGTCTCCGACTGGTATAAGGTTGAGACCTACATGAGCACATATGAGAATGTCATATATCCCATCAATGGTAAGGAGTTATGGCCTGAATGTGTACATCCCCTTGTCTTGCCTCTCCCCTGGTATGTTGCTTTAGTAGGAAGAAAGCAAAAAAAAAAAAAAAAAAAAANGTTTTTCCTCTTTACAACTTAAATTTTTTTCCACCTCAGTAACAACTCTCTTAATTGGCAATGAATTTGTGGACAACTTGCACTGGTACCCTTCTGTTAGACACGTGGCCAAAATCGTCAAATTTTACTAACGGAATGAAGTCAGTGATGAATGGGATCCCAAATGGCAAAGTTCAGTGACCCCTTGGGGATTTCTAAAGTTCAGTGACCCCTTGGGTACATTCGGCAAAGTTCGGTGACCATTTAGGGTATTAGCCCTATTTTCATATACTTCAAAAATAGAGAAAATTATGTGTCACCACTCATGAAATCCTTGTAATTTTGATTATTCTCGAACAATTTAAAAGTGAAAAGATCTGGTACTCTCCTCCCCCTAATAAAATGCAGGAACAATGCAGATTAAATCAATAGATATAGGGTACAATTCTACTAATTGCCTTCGTGAAACTCCAAAATATCTAATTAGTTTAGCCATAATTCAACTATTGTTGATTTATGGATGTCTCTGAATTTAAATGGGTCACGATATATGCACCATACAATTCTATTACATACAATAGACAATAACAATAATTTGACACCATGTACATATGAATGTTTTATATTTTAGGTTGCAAAAAAACACCATGCGATCTTTTTATATTCCTTAAGGAACATTTGATGAATCCTCTTTGATATTTCACTCTCTGGGACATTATAAATATTAAGTAGTAATGAAATTTGGATTAAAAAAAAGTATCTTATTTATGGCTAGAATGAATTGTAAACTCATTGTGTCTATATTTTCTTATGCATAATGGGATTTGTCTTAAAATTAAAATGATTATCATATTTGTGAGTTTCGGATTGGGAATCTATCTAAGATTAACGATGGAATTGCATGTTTTCCGCATGGATCCTGATTTTGTATATTCATGTCTTCGAACGGGGACCTAAGTATCTATACAAAATTGGATGATGACTCAAGTATACAATTTTGTGTAGTTCAAGAGTTTACGTTTCATTTTCCATAGTAAAATTACATTTACACCCACTAAGAACATTTCCAATAAACTCTTCAAATGTAATAAAAGGTCAAATCTTAAAATTTAGTTTCAATAGAATCAATACACTATTTATTTTTTATTTTTTTAAAACAATTATGCTATTCAAACATATGGGATGACCAAAGTGGTAACCGAATGATGTGGTCTAAAAAAAGGAAAAGGGAAAGTAATTTACTTCAAAACTAAGTCCAACCGGTTCGGGCACCCATTTACTTCTTATTAGGCGGGCAAAATTCAACCCAATTTTCTTTCCATTTTATCCCTTTGGCGCAAATTGCAAATTTGTAGTTGCATCTTTCTGTCTTTATTTTTTACCTCGTGTTTCGATGATGCCGAAAACAGAGAGAAAGCTACCATTCGAAATTTGGCTACACATCCACCTGTCCCCAGCTTCGTTCACTCGAAAAGATGACCAGTAAAGGTATTGGTTTCCATTGTTTTTTTATTTCCTTGTTATAACTAATAACTTAACATTTTTTGTGGTCTTAGTACTAATTTGCCATTATCTTAACTTTACGATTCTCGAGCATTTTATTAACCCAAAACAATTGGAACATTTTCATATACCTCTTACACATGCTATTTTCCCTCATTTTTCATCCGAGTAGTGAGTTGTTGGTTTTGGGGCTTAGATGTCTGATCAGTTGAGGGGTTTTTTTTCAATTGCAA
>NW_019261111.1:15217-17534 GCF_002742605.1 Olea europaea var. sylvestris | reverse complement strand
TTTCTTTAATAGAAAAAAAAAAAAAAAAAAAAAAAAAAGAGAGAGAAGAAAAGGACCTGATGAAGATGGACAATCCCAGTCACAGATACATTCACAATCACAAGTAAGAAAAAAAGGTGTTGTGTACATGACGTGTTCTGTTTGTGGGGAAAAAGGAGATAACAAAAGGCACCAAAAGTTCATGGAATCACAAGTTCATGGAAGCCAAGAGGGACTTGGAGATTAGAAGCTGCAAAAGCATCTGCAGGGATAAAAATGTGGATATATTTTGTTTTGTATGTTGTTCAGAAGCAACCAAATCTATTTGATAAATGTCGAAGTTTATTTTGTCGTATTTTGTTTTTCTAACTGTTTAGAAGAAGCCAAATCTCTCTGATAAATGTTGGAGTTTATTTTGTAGTATTTTGGTTTTCCGACTATTTAGAAGATAGGATATGATTTTATCTGGAGCAATGTAATTGCACTTGAATTTGATGGGCGTTTTGTGCACCTGCATTTGTTGGTAAATATTGTGTTATGTTTGACTGGAAAATTATCATGGTTTGCTATGTTTGTGGTTGTCCAGTGTCAAGAAATTTGGTCAACTGGAGGATATAATAATAAAAATATTCCATTGATCTACTTGAAGGATGTTACAACATTCCATATTATATTGTTCTAATTCAACAAAATACAGCATATTATATTTTTCTAATTGAACAAAAAATACAGCATATTATAATCTCATCAAGGTCCACCAATACGTGGAATCTCACTGATGAAACACTTCCAATCAAATGAGTGCCCTCATTGATTCTTATATGTTGCTAGTATCACCGAAATCCGAACGATCATATTACAAATCTTTATGTTGTAGGTGTTAACAAGATTTGAAGATTTTCCTACAAAGAAATTGGAAGCATTAAGAATGGCAGCAGCATTAGGATGTTCCTTCACCTAACAATTTCTTCACTATATCAATGGAAATACTTTACTGCACCTGCAACAGGAAAATAAATCTTACATGAGGAAAATAACATCATCCACCTTAACTACATTACTCTTACATTGTCTAAATCAACAAATGAAATATAGTACTCACAACAAGAAAATAAAAACTCCAATGGTAGCAACATGTAGAATCCTAAGAGTTAAAATTTTTTATCTCGAAGCAGGCCTAAAGATTCTTTTGATGTTCATAGCAATTTTTAAAACGGGGGGCATGCACTTGGTATGAGGCGCTAAATCAGCCACGAATTTTTAGTTTGGAGCCACTGACGGGTCTCGCTACTTTGGAGTTTCCACGCTTGCAAATTTCCAGCTACGATCTTTGGTGTTTGGATGTGTCGATTTTCGGTTTGGAGGCACTGCTTGCCAGCAATGGTAACAGAGGTATGAGGAATTCGATATTGGGGAAAAAATAAGGGTTTGCGGTGTTTAATTGATGAAGAATTGTCTACCTTTTTTTCTTTCTGAGTTTTGTTTTGTTTTTTTTCCAAGTTTTAGAAACGTGTTTTTCCTCTTTACAACTTAAATTTTTTTCCACCTCAGTAACAACTCTCTTAATTGGCAATGAATTTGTGGACAACTTGCACAGGTACCCTTCTGTTAGACACGTGGCCAAAATCGTCAAATTTTACTAACGGAATGAAGTCGGTGATGAATGGGATCCCAAATGGCAAAGTTGAGTGACTATCTAGGGGATTTCTAAAGTTCAGTGATCCCTTGGGTACATTCGGCAAAGTTCGGTGACCATTTAGGGTATTAGCCCTGTTTTCATATACTTCAAAAATAGAGAAAATTATGTGTCACCACTCATGAAATCCTTGTAATTTTGATTATTCTCGAACAATTTAAAAGTGAAAAGATCTGGTACTCTCCTCCCCCTAATAAAATGCAGTAACAATGCAGATTAAATCAATAGATATAGGGTACAATTCTACTAATTGCCTTCGTGAAACTCCAAAATATCTAATTAGTTTAGCCATAATTCAACTATTGTTGATTTATGGATGTCTCTGAATTTAAATGGGTCACGATATATGCACCATACAATTCTATTACATACAATAGACAATAACAATAATTTGACACCATGTACATGACATTACGAAAAATATGAATGTTTTATATTTTAGGTTGCAAAAAAACACCATGTGATCTTTTTATATTCCGTAAGGAACATCCGATGAATCCTCTTTGATATTTCACTCTCTGGGACATTACAAATATTAAGTAGTAATGAAGTTTGGATTAAAAAAAGTATCTTATTTATGGCTAGAATGAATTGTAAACTCATTGTGTCTATATTTTCTTATGCATAATGGGATTTGTCTTA
>NW_019261111.1:0-9804 GCF_002742605.1 Olea europaea var. sylvestris | reverse complement strand
AACACAACCATTCAATGAAATTCCACTAGGTTTACAAAAGTAGACAAGTTGTGGACTTTGCATACACAAATCTAAAGATGTATAGTGATACGGATGAAATATTACATTATAAGTCTCTAATTTATGGACTTTGTTATAATGTAGTCCTTTTGTTGGAATTTTTAGTGACATTAGTTTTGTAGAGTAATTGGTCCTTAAACAACAATTTTATCTATTTGGCCATCGACAACGCATTTTGGAGAATGAAATTCTCAAACACTTAGGGGTATATTCAATCGGGACTTTTAAAGACTTTGATGGACTTTTTTTAAGTGATGACTTTTGTAGATTTTGTGGATCTTTTAACGATTTGTATGGAATTAGTGGAAGTCTTTCGTAGGCTTCTATGGATTTTCATTTTTAAAATTTTATAAACTTTTGTAAAATTCAAAAGATTTTTGAAAACTTTCATTTGAAATACAATTTACATGAATCTGGTATGAAATTCTCACATAAGAAGTGTTAGTTCTCATAATTCTCATTTTCCTTCTCCTTCTTCTTCCCATATAATAAAAAAAAAATTTGAAAAAATAAAAATTTAAGACCTTAATTAAATAATTAATAATCAAAACTATACATATATGTAGTTTTTTAATATAAAATTTTATAATTTAATAAAAAATAATATTTTTCACAAAAAATGAATGAAAAAAGAAAAAAATGTTATAAGAATCCAATTTAATTTTTTAATAGAAAATAGCGACAAATAATAAGAGAGAGAGAGAAAAATAAATGGAATATAATAAATAAAAAAAATAAATTTTAACATGTCTATAGATTCCCCTACCATGCTAATCCAGCAAAATTCAATAATTTAATACAATTTCAAAGACTCTAGTGGATAGAAATCATTCAATGAAGCCACATAATTAAAAGATTAGTAATGTTACTGATAACAAAAACAAATTGTGGAATAATCTGCAACAAGTCCATAGGTTCTCATTTATTACCTTGGCATATATGCATTCCCGAACTTTCAATTTCAATGCAAGTAAGTCCCCACATGATGAAATTCATTTGTTTGGCAAAGTGCCTTGTACAAGAGATTTTGTTTAACAACTTCGGTCAGTCCATCAATAAGCCTCTTCAAATTATAAAATAAGGAAAAGAAAAACAAAAGAATGAAAAAAATGAGAAAAAAACCATTGTATCAATTGAAGTTTGACTCTAAACAACACCTCATCATCATCTTATACCCCGTGTCTGCTACTTTCGTTATCTTTGTTAACCTCCTTCCATATTCCTTTACTGCCACCAGACAAAGCCAAAACCCTTTATTATCAAATTCTACCAATTTCACATATCACACATCCATACAACGGCCATTAAAACGAACTTGTATGGCGACAATGGCAACCTACACGAACCCTTTAAAACCTTGATTTAAAAAAAATAAAAAAAATTGCCGAGAATGTGTTATATCTAAATTTCATATCTAGATTTTACTATTTTAGACATATTCATTTATCTTAAATTGATTTTGTTTATGAATTCTATTGCAAGTGTAATATGTTGCGAAAAGTTATAAGACTGCAAAAGTTAATGAGAAGATGGAGGGTCGTTGACTAGGGGATATGGACCAATTATGGTGAGCTGGAAATCAAATCTATCTATTCATTTAAATAAAAGTTGGGTTAGCGAGGCTGCGGCCAACATTCTATTCCTTTCTTTTCCTTTTTGGTCTTTTATATTTCATTTGATTTCGAAGGAAGACAAGAAGTTATAAAAATACACTTGAAAAAAATTGTTAAATGTAATGCACGTGCCGCTTTA
Organism: Olea europaea var. sylvestris; assembly: GCF_002742605.1. NCBI lineage: Eukaryota > Viridiplantae > Streptophyta > Magnoliopsida > Lamiales > Oleaceae > Olea > Olea europaea. The sequence continues at coordinate 7,992 of NW_019261111.1, read as the reverse complement.
ATGGAAAAATAGAAAGAATCCATCCAATCAAGATTGTTTGCACTATTTTTAAAAGTTTGGGGATACGTATGCTATGTACAATTGAATGTGGACTAAAATATTTTATATCTTAAAGTTTGGGGACTTGGACTACAATATTTTAATTGCAAAACGACGCACTTGTAGTTCAGTCACTCTGTGAGGCAGGCAAAACAACAGTTTCACACGCACAATCTTTTCGATAAACAAGAAAAGCACAACTCTCTCTCTCTCCTCCTTTTTCTCTCGCTCTTTCTCATCCTTCTAACCCTTGGAATCGACATTCAGAAAGAAAAAAGATGGTGGATTTTGCACGGGTACAGAAGGAGTTGCACGAATGCAACCGGGATTTTGAGGTTTCAGGCATAAAAGTTATGCCGAAGAGCGATGCTAATTTGGCCCACTTGCTTGGTACAATCCCTGGTCCTCTTGGTACTCCTTATGAAGGTGGCTCTTTCAAAATCGACATCAATTTGCCCGGTACAGTTTATTTTACGCCATAATTGATCTGTTTGTGTTTTAATATTTCTATTGGTGGGCTTTTAATGTTATGTTGTTTTTGACTTTCTCGAAGAATTAATTAATTTGGGTCTCGGTTTTAAGCGAATTTTGTTTTCTTTGCAGATTATACTTAGTGGGTTCTGCCTCATTTCTCGTTAGGGTTCTTGAATTTTAACGACATTTATGTTAATAAGTCCTCCGTGTTTGTTCCAATATGTCTATTGGTGGGCTTTAAATGTTATTTTGTATTTTTTTCCCCCTTTTTCAAAGAACTAATTTTTGTGGGTTATGGGTTTAAAGCGAATTTTGTTTATTTCATTTCTTATTAGGGTTTTTAAATCTGAGTAATTTCTGATACGGGGAAGTACTTATTTTCTGTTTGGTTGTAAGCTGGACTTTAATGTGAATAATAGATACTTTGTATTTCAATAATTTTATAGTTCGTTGTTTTTTGACTTTTGTGGACCTCAAAGGCCTCTAGACCCAATTTGGCCTTTTTACACTTGCTCTAAGAATTTAATTCACAGCTCTCTGGAAAATTATATAGCAGAGCACTACAGGAATAGTATATCTTTGCACCAAATTTCTGACAAAGATTGGCCACATGGATTTCGAAATTATATATTTCTTTGCCCTCTGTTTTGTTGTTATTGCTAAAATTTTCATTTTCAATTCATCAGAAAATGTACTTCATTTTAGAATGTATACACCTCTTGCCTCGCACTTTCCAATCATTGCATAACACGGGATGACAATTTTAAATAAAACATACCATTACTAGAATGTCATTGCAGTTACACTGCATAAAAAAGGTTTGTTTGTTAAATTCTTTCTATGTAGTATATTTTGAAGACTTGAAGTGGGTACATTCAAAGAGATTAGGGAAGACTCAATCTTATAACATTGGGTATTGGTTAGGCACAAAAGATATAAGAAACTTAAACAGAGAATTTGAGGGCCACTTGATTCAAGAACCATCACAGTAAGATGAAAATTGGGGAGATTTTAGAAAAGAGATAATGTTTTTACCCATCCTTGTTCTCATGCTTTTTCTAAATTTATTTTGTTTTCTTAATACCGCCAAAGAAATTTTAAAGCAAAAATTCGAAGAGCAATTAACCAAAATTTTGCATGCTTGCTTCTAGTTTAAGATGTGGTAATTTTATCCTCCAGTTGAAAGTGAGATGTTTGCATGGCTGCATCCGCACCCAACTTTATAGTGTAAGAGAGATGCAATTGATAATTTGTTAATACTTTATTTTCTTCATTTTGATCTCCCAAAGGGACTTTGGCCTTGTTTGAGCCCCATTTTACCTCATTAAAATAAAAAATATGACAGTTATTCATCACATCAAGTCACCATATTTGACTTTTATCTCTTGTGTGGACCCATAACGGCTATATTTTTCATTCTCATTTTTTCAATAATGTGGTTCAAACAGGGGCTAAATTTTTTTGGTTTGGTTTATGCATATGTGAATAATACCATCTATTTGTTATTTTGAATGTAAGTTTTGTATATCCTTTTTCAATTGATCTTTTCTTTTCAGATGGTTACCCTTTTGAGCCTCCCAAGATGCAGTTTGCCACTAAAGTATGGTATGGGAAGCATGTCGTTCTGTACTCTCTCTTCTTTTATTGTGGATGATTCACGTAGTAGTAAGATGATTTGATCAATGTTCTGCATGCAGTTGGTTGATGGTAACAAAGTCTCCAAACTTTGGCGGACCATTTAATCTTGTTTGACCAGCAAATTTTAGGGTGCTTAGAAGTCCTTACTAAAAAAAGAAAAAAAAAACAGAAATTTAATGTGCATGTAGGATACAGCTATGCTTACTCTGACGCTGTCTTCACACGATGTTCTTTTGGTTAAAGATTCATGCATAGATGAATAAAACCAATTGTTGACTTTAGTTGAACATCGATAATCAAGGAGAAATATAAATTGTTGTGCCTCAGGAAATGTAATTTTTGTAACGTGTTCTTTTCTCCCCGTTGCTCGATAGTACTAGAAGCTTTTCCAGTTAGGCTCCATAAATTACTATTACACTAAGTATAATGTGTTTATTACATACCGAAGGCATCCTAATATAAGCAGTCAAAGTGGAGCAATATGCCTGGATATCTTGAAAGACCAGTGGAGCCCAGCACTTACTTTGAAGACGGCACTCCTTTCTGTACAAGCATTACTCTCTGCTCCAGAACCTGATGACCCCCAAGATGCTGTTGTAGCACAACAGGTCCCGTTCCCTTCATTCTCTGTGTTTTATGTGCTACCGCCTACCCCCCCACCCCTCCACAACCCAGTTGCTGATTAGTCTTGGTTTTTGTACATTCCAGTATCTTAGGGACTACCCAACATTTATGGGCACAGCTCGCTATTGGACGGAAGCATTTGCCATGACCTCGTCTCTTGGCGTTGAGGACAAGGTTGGAGGAATTTTGGCTTCCCTGCATGTTTACTAATGTCCTTCACTTCCTTTTCTATATCATCCTGAATTTTGTTCCTGAATGCAAGGCACTTTAACAAAATATCGGACAGAAAATGATGGTTTGAAAAATTTGTCTACTTTTCAAAATCATTAGATCCAGAGGACAATGTTTTGAAAACACGACCACCACCCGGCATTGACCTGGGAAAAAAAGGGTCAAGCGGTTGAATTGAGGTCAAACCAGTTGCTAAGCACCGATGAGTCGATGACATGGCATATCAATCCATTGGTGGACTTGTTTATGATGGGTCTCAATATTTAAATTAAATTTGTTATCAATCAGTCGATTGATGCATCATGCTATCAGTGACTAGTAAATCATTTCATGCACGCACAATAAAAATTTTACAAAAAATGTTAAATTTTCAAATTAATTGATGTACAGTTAAAATCACTGTTTATAGTTTTAATTTGACTCTATTTATTTCGTCATTTCCACTCTCAATAAACTCTCAATATTTAAATTAAATTTGTTATCAATCAGTAGATTGATGCATCATGCTATCGGTGACTAGTAAATCATTTCATGTATGAATGCATGCATGCACAATAAAATTTTTACAAAAAATGTTGAATTTTCAAATTAATTGATGTACATTTAAAAGCACTGTTTAGAGTTTTAATTTGATTCCATTTATTTCGTCATTTCCACACTCAATAAACTCCACATTTGCATACAAATGAAATCGTTGTTCCAGTTTTCATAACATCGGCATTGCCAGTGACTCGACATTTTGTAATATGCAAAACGTTTCTAGTCACACATGTTGCAATTACTTATTTATTTCCACAGGTACTAAAGCTAGTGGAAATGGGCTTCCCTGATGCCTTGGTTAGGAGTACTCTGGCTAGTGTTGATGGCGATGAAAACATGGCTCTTGAAAAGCTTTGCTCTGGCTAGCACTCACCTCGACCCCGAGTAATTAATTGCTTTTGAAATTATTGTTGCATCAAAAAGGCTAAACGGTATAAAATAATATTTTCTCTTCAATCAATACTCGAGTTTTCCTTGATAGTTTTTTCTTATCTTTGTTGCATGCGCTTTTCACCATGGTGAATATCTCTTGGTGTCATTCGATTATCACCACTGTTGGATTAGATTTTCTACACCTCGGTTGTTCAGCTCGTATTAGCGAAGTGAGATGTGATTCCAATGCTCATGTACAGTTATGCCCTTTTTTGGCTCTCAGTTTTTTCAAACTCATTTTCAACCATCCATTTTGTGGGATACATAACATTTATTAACTTTTAAATCATATTTTATCAATGTTTTATCAAAAAAAAAAAATTTCTAGCAAAATCAACAGGGGCTAAGATATGAATTGCCAAGGTGAAAATTTTGGTGGGATAACATCTCATTTCGGATTTTGGTATTTCTATTGCATGTTTGAAGTCTATCCTCGTATCTATGTCCGACTTACATTTTTAGTGTTTCGTTGGTAAGTTTTTCTTGTCACTAAGTGAGAATCGTTTACTCTTATTGACTAAATGGATGATAAAAAAGTGTCAGTGATATTAGTGATGTTAGGCATTCTTTCAGACATAAATTCTACCAATTTTAAAAACAGAGAGATGTTTTTACTTATGGAAAAGGAAAATATATAAACCTAAAATTCTATCTTATTAGGACAATAATTCTCCGTAATTTATGAAGAACAAGTTACGTTGTTACTTTCTTGAATTAAGGTTTTTTAATTTCGAATATGTGCTCAAAGTAAACTGGTTTACTGCAATCATCAAACTTAGGTTACTTTGTCGATTTACGAGGAAGCGCACCACTGTAAACCTCAGTCTTTCTAATACTTTGAGACGCAATCAAATTCTAGTGTCTTTGATGCTGCGGTTGTTAAGAAGATGGTTGTGGCCATGGCGGTTGCACAACCAACAAAGTTAGCATACAAACTCCGAAAGAGTTTTATCTAACTGAGTTTGCCATCTCGTGAGGAGGAAGAAGATAGAATTAAAGAATGAATCAATTTTATTTTTTCATATATGTGCCTTGTGCAATAAGAAAAAAAATATTTGGTTAATTCTAATCGCAAATTTGCAATCATTGTACTTCGACCGAACTGTACTTCAGTTTTGTCAATAAAATCATTATACTTTAATTAGTTACATAGAAGGTCATTTTGTTCCATTTATTAACAGCATTCGATGACGTGATAGTTAAATGCAGACTACCATCTTACGTGAACGTCAAGACGTTTTCAACTCAACAATTTATGTCCAAGTATTTCTTCTCTCCCATCATTTTTTTTTCCTTTTTTCTTTTGGGGTGGGTTTGGAGGATTTTGTATTTAGGTCCTTAGAGTACTTAGTTAGGTCCCTCAGTCGAAATTTTCCCTAAATTGAATTCAGAATTAGGGATGACAATTCGAACTGTGAAAATAAAAAATTGCGGTTAACCGAATCGAATGGGGCGAAAAAAATCGAACCAATGATGCAATGTGGCGAAAACGGTATTTGATTTTAATAAATCGGTACGGGCAGGGCGGGTACGGTATTTACACCATCGCCCCAAACTAAATCGATTAACTATTAGAAAAATAATAATAAATTAATAATAATTGGGCTTTCCATATTTTTTTGATTTTTTCTATGTTAATTACTTAATTTCTTTGGCCCAAAATTTCTAACCCATTAACAAATTAAATTTAAACCCAAGTACCCAACCCTAAACCCTAACAGTCTAACACAAAGGCACAAATGTTTTATTGGAAAATTGGAATCTCAGCTCCTGCCTTCTAGATCTGTCAAGTGCTGATTGTCGTCTCATCCGCCTCCGCCCGTTTGCATTATTTTCTTCTTCTTCGACCTTTAGGCTTCTGCCACTGGTGAGCTTCTCATCTTCTCTTTTCATAATTTGTATTTGTCTATTTGAATTTGTTGTGAATTTCGCACAAGATTTGGCCAAAGTACATCCAGAATTTTCAATTTTTTACAATTGGTGGTGGGCTGCCTCTTTCATGACTTTTGGCCTAAATAACACATAAACAAGAAATTGAATTCTTTAATTACAGAAACCAAAGTTTGGTAACGAGGATGTTGAGGAAAAGGTACATTTTTTTTGTTTAAATTTTCAGTTAAGAACATTATGAATTATTAATTTATTACTCTACTTCCATTTCTTATATACTATATAGGAATCAACTTTGAGTTTTGACGTATGCTAGTAAGAGTTGTGGGGAAGAATGTAGATTGAATATGAATTGAGGTTGGAGCTTTTTGAGTTATTGAATATTGTTTGTTAAATTTGGATTTTGTATTTGAGAATTGGGATTTTTTTGCATTTTCATTTGAGATGTTGTTTGCTACATTGACTTAGTATCATGTTTTTGTTTTCATTGACTTTTTTCTTTTTATTCGACGGATGGACCAATTAAAAATAATTTATTTTCGTGGTTATTAACGATCCGAATCGAGATGCGAATCGAACCGACTTTCGTAGTTATGGTGTGATTATGGTATAGCCAAAAAATTGGTGGTTCGGTGATAGTTTTGGCCGAACCGAACCGTTGCGATCACAATTCAGAATTTGAATAGTTGGTATCAATTCCTCTTTCCAAGTGAACCAAGTTAGGGTCACATTCAACCATATTAGAACGGTTTCATTTTTTTAAATAGACTTTGATAACATAAAGCACAATAAACTACGTACTCATATTTCAATATTATTGTGTAAAATATTTTTATTTTCAATTTTTTTGGTGTTTTCACCTCTATTTTCATATTTTATTGCGAAAAAAATATATAATGATAAATATGCCCTCCTATTTAAATAAAAAAAAAATCAAAGAACAAATTGTAATTATACTCCCAAACCTTTTAAAAAACTATAAATGAGTCCAAATAAATTATTAAAAGGATAATTAATTCAAAACGTCCATACCTTTAAATACTATCGAACAAAACGTCTATACCTTTCATTTTTTTGACATTTTCATCATCATTTCATTGTGTAAATCATCATTTTCATCAATTTTCTCAATTAAAAGTTGTAAAATGACAAATATTCTCTCCTATTTAAATAAAATAAACATAAAGTACAAATTACAACTATACTCCCAAATTTTTTCAAAAAAGTATAAGTAAATAATTAAAAAAGAAAGTGATTTTTAAAACTTTTCGTTTTTAATTATTGATTTGTACTTTTTTGAAAAATTTAGGATTATAGTTACACTTTATTCTTTATTCTTTATTTTCTTTATTTTTATTTTATTTAAATATGAGGGTGTATTTGTTATTTTGCAACTTTTAATAGAGAAAATGGATGAAAATGATATTTTTGCAATGAAATGTGAAAGTAAGGGTGAAAATGTCAAAAAAAATGAAAGGTATAGACATTTTACATAATAATATTGAAAGATAGAGACATTTTATTCTAATTACCCTTTTAATAATTTATTTGAACTCATTTGCAATTTTTAAAAATGTTTGGATGTATACTTGCAATTTGTTCTCTAATTTTTCTTTTTTCTTTTTTTGTTTTATTTAAATAGGATGACATATTTGTCATTTTACATTTTTATTGAGAAATTAGATAAAAAGGACCTTTGCTACAATAGGGATGAAAATGTTAAAAAAATGAAAGATAATAACGTTTTGCACAATGAAATTGAAAGGTAAGAACGTTTTGTACTAATTACCCCTATCAACTATTTCAAGTGTAGAAGAGCAATTACTAAATATGCGTACTTATTAGGAGAAAATTTAAGTATTTGATTGAGCTAATTAATGTTATAATGAAGGATTGATTACTGGGTCACAAATGTAGATATGAAATTCCAAATTCCAGGTCAGCTTCAGGGTCCACACTTTCATGAATGGATTAGGACCAGTCTAGATATAGAATTTTTTTGTACAGACCTCCTACAGATAACACACATTGATGGGGTGGGTGGTTTATTTTTTGAAATAAAATATTCAAATGGGGCTCACCTCATGTGAGATTTCTGTGAAGCTTTTGGCAATGATTTCTCTG
>NW_019261110.1:0-1027 GCF_002742605.1 Olea europaea var. sylvestris | reverse complement strand
TGCAAAAGTTACGCTCAATTCTTCGTACGCCGACTCTCCAAGCGTTCCAAATATTCAAGTGCTCATTCTTTCAAAAAATGGCCAAAATCCCTCGTACGTCACGACGAAGTGGTGAGTTCAATCCGAAACGGTCGTTACATTTCCAAAAAGTACTTATGGGCCCATAACGAACACCGTGTGCAAAAGTTACGCTCAATTCTCCGTCCGTCGACATTCTAAGCTTTCCAAAAATGCAAGTGCTCATTCCTTCGAAAAATGGCCAAAATCCCTCATACGTCACGATTAAATGGTGAGTTCAATCCAAAACAGTCGCTACATTTCCAAAAAGTACTTATGGGCCCAAAACGGACACCGTGTGTAAAAGTTAGGCTCAATTCTTCGTCCGTCGACTCTCTAAGCGTTCGAAATATGCAAGTGCTCATTCTTTCCAAAAATGGCCAAAATCCCTCGTACATCATGACGAATCTGTGAGTTCAATCCAAAACGGTCGCTACATTTCCAAAAAGTACTTATGGGCCCAAAACGGACACCGTGTGTAAAAGTTAGGCTCAATTCTTCGTCCGTCGACTCTCTAAGCGTTCGAAATATGCAAGTGCTCATTCTTTCCAAAAATGGCCAAAATCCCTCGTACATCATGACGAATCTGTGAGTTCAATCCAAAACGGTCGCTACATTTCCAAAAAGTACTTATGGACCCAAAGCAGACACCGTGTGCAAAAGTTACGCTCAATTCTTCGTCCGCCGACTCTCCAAGCTTTCCAAATATGCAAGTGCTCATTCTTTCGAAAAATAGACGACATCCCTCGTACGTCACCACAAAGTGGTGAGTTCAATCCAAAACGGTCCCTACATTTCCAAAAAGTGCTTAGGGGCCCAAAACGGACACCGTGTGCAAAAGTTACGTTCAATTCTTCATACGCCGACTCTCCAAGCGTTCCAAATAAGCAAGTGCTCATTCTTTCGAAAAATGGCCAAAATCCCTCGTACCTCACGACGAAGTGGTGAGTTCAATCGAAAACGGTCGCTA
>NW_019261109.1:0-1027 GCF_002742605.1 Olea europaea var. sylvestris | reverse complement strand
GGTGAACATGTTTGAACCATAATTTGACACTAAAAGGTTTGATAAACCCTAATTGACCCAAGTGGAAATGGGCTAGAAAAGTAATGGTTATTTGTAACAGCATCCTTACAAGAATTGTTTGATTTTACTATAGCTATGTTGAAAACTTTCTAATTGGAGTGCAAATGGTTATTTATGGGCTGCTAAACAATTAAGCAACGTAAGTTATGTCGAAAGGCAGAATCTGTTATTCTCGCTTGAGGTTGGATATACAAAATTTGAAATGTCTTCAGTTTCCAGACATTGTTATGTAATTTGAGTCATTGCAGTTGTTAATCATAATACTTAACATTTGATTTAATTTAAAAAGTTTGGTCTCCATCTGTACAACCTCCAATATATATGTGATATTTTCTTGAGAAAAGATTAGGACTGGTCTTCATGGCTGTTATTATGCATTTGACTCCCCGGATGTGCAATTGACGTGGGCAACTAAGTTTCATTCATGGTTGTTCTTACTTAATTTATGCAGTAATCTTATTCTTATTTATGTTCACACATGCAAGGGAAAGGTAGTTCTCTACTCCAGATGTTTTTGTTAGTGGATCATGAAGCTTGTACATGTACATCCTTGTTTGTGTGATAAAAGAAGATTCATCAGAAATTTGCTGAAATACCAATGTGCATGCACTATTATTGTTTATATATATTTATTTTGATAAAGTTTTTACATGTCAAGATGTTAATTTGGATGCATGTGCAAGGCGCAATGTTTACTTCTGTTGAATGAAATGTTGATAACTGAGAAATGATTACTTGAAAATCATATATTTGAGGCCTCGTTTGAGGATTTTAATATATTGTTGTACTCGTACTTTAATCATCTTTAGTTATAATAATCTGTCATGGAGCACAAAGTTGCATTTGAAATCATCTTTACAATAATATGACATCTCATGTAGTGCAACTAATTTAAGATAATTATATGGTCCTACATGTAAATAGTTATTTTATTGATTTAATTGCCATAAAAATGGTAAATCAAATT
>NW_019261108.1:0-1027 GCF_002742605.1 Olea europaea var. sylvestris | reverse complement strand
GTGCATGACAAAGAGTCTGATGAGCAAACTGACTCTAAATCAAAAGTTGTATTCCCATCGCATGGCGGAAGGAGGGTCACTACAGGACCACCTTGCTGTGTTCAAGGAGATTGTTGCAAATCTGGAGACGTTGGAGGTAAAATATGATAAAGAGGATATGGCCTTGATTCTATTGTATTCGCTACCTAGTTCTTTTTCGTCGTTTCGTGATACTATTCTGTATAGTCGTGACATGCTTACCATTGAGGAGGTATATGAAGCCCTAGTCTCAAAGGAGAGGATGGAGCTGCTGGTTGGAGATCCTACATCTAGGGGTGGGGATGCTCTTGTTACTCTTGGTGATCGACGGAGGGGTAGATCGAAGGTGAGGTACAGCTATGTGTATTGTTATTACTGCAAGAAGAAAGGACATATCAAGAAAGATTGCAACAAGTTGCAGGGTAAAGGTAATTTAAATGCAAATCATGCGAGGCAATCTTGTAATTCGGACGAAACCAATGTAGTTAAAAAAATTTCTAATGATGGAGATGTGATGTTGGCTATATCTGATGAGGAATCCAAATCTAAGGAGTGGATTCTGGATTTTGCATGTTCGTATCATATGTGTCCCAATAGAGCATTATTCCAGACATATGAGGCGATGAAGCAAGGTGGAGTTATCATGGGAAACAACCAATCTTGTCGGGTTGCAGGAATCGGTCAGGTCAGATTGAGGCTACAAGATGGGACAGTGAGGACACTTGATCAGGTTTGCCATGTTCCAGACTTGACCAAGAATCTCATAACACTGAGTACCTGAGATGCAAAAGGATACAAATTTTCTGGTGGAGGTGAAGTTTTGAAGGTTCGAAAGGGTGTCCGGGTTGTACTGGAGAGACGAAAGAGATCCCATTGTACATATTGCAGGGAAGCGCAGAACCAGTTCAGAGACATTTGGACAAGTTTAGTACTGTGGTGGAAATTCAGTTTGGTACATTACCTCTTGTGTTAGGCTCTGGGTCAGTTTCGAACTTTGCTCGTGGGAGTG
>NW_019261107.1:0-1027 GCF_002742605.1 Olea europaea var. sylvestris | reverse complement strand
TGAATTAATATTTTAACCTAGGATAACACTTCTAAATAAAATAAAATTCAATTTATGGTCAAAATTTAATATTTAAGTTAAAACCCAATTTTAAAGAAATGTGAAAAGTTGTCAATTTTAAATAAAAATTTAATTTGGGTTCAAATTGAAATTGGAGGTCAAACCCATTTAAAATATAATTTTAAAACCATTTCAAAATTCAAATTCAAAATCATTCTGAACTTTGCGAATTAACCAAAGTTTAAAACTAAAACCAGACCTTTCCAATTTCAAAATTGCAGAATGGGTTCCCTTTAAAATTTACAACTTGACCCTGAATCATTAATTGCGAATGGGGGCTTACAATTTAAAAAATTGCAAGACATATCCCCAACTCCAATCACCCTCAACAGATTGCATTTATGTGATGAATATATTGAAAATTAAATTTCTTTAATTGCTAGAAGCTAGAAAAAATTAACAATCAACTTTTGATTGCACAAAGATGTTAAATAATTCCTAACAAACACAAAATTGGATCTGATACCACTAATGGGAATTTATTTATCATGCACAGTGAAAAATGAAATAGATTTCAATTCTCACCAAAGATACTTTGTGTTTAGGTAGAAATTGTGATAGAAATTATAACTTACACTAAAAACTACAAACTCCTTTGCTTTTCTTCTTGTCAGTAATCTTGATCTACCACCCACAGCTGTCAAATTATCCAACCTCCAATGAAATTTTACACAAAGAACAAGATTGTAGGAAATCAGGATTTTCTCCTCTTGTACTAACAAGAAAATAAAATTCTCTAGTAAATTGTAAACCCTAGCTACTTATTTATATAAACCCAAATGGGTTTGGTCTTTCTCCTTACCCAGTCTAATATTTAATTAACTCATTTAATTAAACTCGGTTCATGAATTAATTAATTCAGGCTTATAAATAACCAACCAAAGTAATTAATTCATCCAACGCTTGTTAAATTAATTAATTTACAAATCACAATCTTCTATTTTCATTTTGTGTGCAACCCATCATG
>NW_019261106.1:0-1027 GCF_002742605.1 Olea europaea var. sylvestris | reverse complement strand
GTGGTGCTAGTGGCTGTGAAGTTGGAGAGACGATTAAAAAGAAAAGGAGCAGCAAAGAATTCCTTGGGTTCTAATCCTCCTTGGAAACCAAAGTGGGGTCCTAATTATAGGAGTGAAGGGTCTATTTCAAAGAGTAAGACCAAACCACCTAGGGGAAAAGAAGAGGTAGCTGGCAAAGATAAACCAAAATCAAATTCCCAACCTTTTTAGGAATAGGGATATCAAGTGTTTTAAATGCTTGAGTTCGGGGCACATTGCTTCTCAATGCCCAAACAAAAGGGCAATGATTTGCTTCTCAATGTCCAAACAAAAGGGCAATGATCTTGCGTCGCAGTGGGGAAGAGATGATGAAAGGGCAATGATCTTTCTTGAGCTCAAGTGATGTGATGAGATGCCCCAGTCAAATGCTAGTGATGGTGATGGAGTGGTGTACCCCTTAGAAGGTCACTTGTTGCGAGAAGTGCTCTTAGTACACAAATTAAGGTGGATGATGTGAAGCAGTAGAGAGAATATATTTCATTCTAGATGTTGTGTTAACAACAAGGTATGTAGGAGTTGCACCAATGTACCTACTACTTGTTGAAAAATTAGGCTTGTCTATGCTAAAACATCATAGACCCTAAGTTGTAGTGGTTAAATAAATTTGGAGAGGTCAAGGTTAAAAAGTCTATCTTGGCTAGCTTTTACTATTGGGAGTTATATTAACGGTGTGGTGTGATGTGGTTCCTATGCATGCTAGGCATATCTCACAGAGAAAGCCATGGTAGTATGTAGGAATTGATACATGATGGATTTAGAAATAGATATAGTTTTGTCAAAGATGGAAAATAAGTTACACACTTTCCTTTAACATCGAAGCAGGTCTATGAGGATCAATTGAAATTAAAAGACGTGGAAGAGAAGAAAAGGAAAAAGAGGCAAAATAAGAGTGAATTGAAATTTTAAGCAAAAAATAGAGGAAAAGAGAAAATAGAGAGGTGACTGAAAATAATATGTATATATATATACACATATATATATATATATA
>NW_019261105.1:0-1027 GCF_002742605.1 Olea europaea var. sylvestris | reverse complement strand
GGTGATTTTGATTTAGGAAAATCCCTTTTTCACGTATAGGGCCACGAGGGCCCTGTACTCACGTCTTTTTCCAAATCATTAAAGGTTCTTACGGCACGCATTTATAAATATATTCAAAAACTCTGCTACAATTTCCCTTGATTTTTTAACTTATTTGTATAAACTGCCCTTCTCTTTTTTCATTTTTCATTTTCATTTTTCATTTTTTTATTTTTATTATTATTATATTTTTAAATGTACTGGAATCTATATATGAAACTAAAATAGACAAATAAATTTGTCAAGAAAAGTGAATTTTCACGAGCTCTGCTAGATAGTTTGATAGATAAATGTGTTTGTTTGATAGATAAATGTGTGACATAACAGTAATTCTCTATAGATCATCCGTACAAGTAGAATAATTCAACCTCATTAGTGTGATTGAACTCTCCTCTACTTTGACATAGGACCGGCTATGAACACAGGTTTAACAAGATTTAATTACAGAAATTTGAAGAACTAAAAAGCCACGAGTCAATTTTCACACAGTCAGACATAGTGCTTTCAACTTAACCAAATTTCTGCTGTAGCAATTTCACAATTGTCAAGAAACCTTCATTAAATTAATTAAACAAGGTAAAAGACAATAGTAAAAACATATCATAACATATACATTCATTCATTAACTCGCAGGTTTTACAGTTGCAGCTCCGTGTCAAATGCAAATGTACACCAAATGAAGTAAAGGACTAAGGCATTTCATATACATCAAAATTACAATTACACTGCAAGAATTTCTGCTGTACATTTATTCAACTTCATTCCGCATTGTCCCTAAGTTCTTTAGCTATGAAATCAACAGGCAACGACCCTAAAGGAACTGACGATTCTACTGCTTCAAATGAGTTAATGTAATATCTATCACCTTCAATATAATTATCGTCATCTTCGTCACTTTTCCATTTTTCTGTTGAAGGGGAGGGACCCTCTTTATTTGAGATGATAGTAGCAGGATAAGAGTGTTCCATTGCCTGTGATATGCTTCCAA
>NW_019261104.1:0-1027 GCF_002742605.1 Olea europaea var. sylvestris | reverse complement strand
CAATGAAAAGTGGCTTTAGATTTCATGATAACTTCATGTTTGTTCTTTTTTGTGAATTGCTGGCTAATTCGATTGGAATAGAGTCAATGAAAAGTGATTTTTGATTTCTTGATAACTTCGGGTTTGTTCTTTTTGGCGAATTGCTCGTCTAATTCGATTGGAATAGAGCTGTTGAAATGTGGTTTTTGATTTCGTGATAAATTCGGGGTTGTTCATTTTTGGAGAATTGCTAGTCAAATTCGATTGGAGTCGAGCCAATGAAAAGTCGCTTTTTATTTCATGATAACTTCGAGGTTGTTAGTTTTTGGCGAATAGCTAGTTTAATTCGATTCGAATCGAACTAATGAAATATGGCTTTTGATTTCATGATAACTTAGGGTTTGTTCGTTTTTTGGGAATTCCAGTCTAATTCGATTGGAATCGAGCTAATGAAAAGTGATTTTTGATTTCATGATAACTTCGGGTTTTTTTCATTTTTGGGGAATTACTAGTCTAACTCGATTGGAATCGAGCGAATGAAATGTGGTTTTTGATTTAAAGATAACTTAGGGTTTGTTCGTTTTTGGCGAATTGCTAGTCTAATTCGAATGGAATAGATCCAATGAAAAGTGGTTTTTGATTTCATAATAACTTCGGGTTTATTCGTTTTTGGCGAAATGCTAGTTAATTAGACTGGAATCGAGCCAATGAAAAGTGGCTTTTGATTTCATGATAACTTCGGGTTTGTTCTTTTTGGCGAATTGTTCATGGCTCGATTCCAATCGAATTAGACTGGCAATTCGCCGACAATGATCAAACCCGAAGTTTTCATGAAATCAAAAACCACTTTTCGTTGGCTCGATTCCAATCGAATTAGACAAGCAATTCACCGAAAACGATCAAACCCGAAGTTTTCATAAAATCAAAAATCACATTTCATTGGCTCGATTCCAATAAAATTAGACTAGCAATTAACCAAAAAGAACAAACCCAAAGTTATCATGTAATCAAAAACCACTTTTCATTGGCTCGATTCCAATCGAATTAA
>NW_019261103.1:0-1027 GCF_002742605.1 Olea europaea var. sylvestris | reverse complement strand
TTAAGTGGTTAGGATTAGAATTAATATTAAATAGTTTTGTTTTTCAATTAAATACTTTACATATTAAAATAAATTTTAAGTTCTTATATTATGATTCATGTCTTGCTTTCTTCAAGCGTAACATTTTCATTTATTGTGTTTTGTCACACTTTGTTTATCATTTTCTCAATATATTTGAAAAGTTGAGGTCTAAGAAAATCACTCGACTTATATAGTTGTGGAAAAAGATGGTCAACCTAGTTTGACCACTAAAATGCTTGCGTTGGCGCTAAAATATTCAAATCGCATAGGCGCTTAAAATGCGATTAATGCACATCTCGTTGCCAAATGACGCATGACTTTTTATTTTATTTAATTTTTTAAAATCAAAATAAATTAATAAAATAAAATGAATAATTAATTAATGGTCTAGAAATAATGAAAGTCAAAATAATATTAAAACGGGTGCGGGCCCATTTACCCTAGCTAAATGAATCCTAAGGCGCAAAATAAGCCACATTTACTATATATCTGTCACTACAGTCACTCGCCACGTGTCCTCCTGGAAGAGAACAAAACCAGAGCATTCACTATTACATAGATACATATATATACCGGCTACGCAAAATTTCTATTTCAATTGCTTTAGAAAATTCGCCGATCATGTCGCGCTTGATTCATAATTCGAAATTCTTCGTCTCCCGACTCTCGTAAGTACTTGAATTTAGAGCCCTTTTTTCTTTTTATTTTAATAATTTCCTTTTCATTATTTTTTTTTTGGTTGGACTGCGTGAAGTCCGGTTTAGCTCTGGAGAAAAAAAAATGGTTTACTGAGAAATGATGAATAATTGGGACATCAAAATATCGTAATTGCTTTTTCGGAAATGTACAATGTAGGTTGCCTATTTTATTTTTTGTTGAATCAAAATGTGAACATGGGTTTATTATTATTATTATTATTATTTTTTTTTTGATGTGTATTAATTATTATATTTTGTCGACAACATTGAGAAGATAATAGTCACTGGAGATTGATTTTGATCTTGGT
>NW_019261102.1:0-1027 GCF_002742605.1 Olea europaea var. sylvestris | reverse complement strand
TTCCTTCATTTAGGCCTCTGAATAATTAATTTCCGTATTAATTATGTCAGGTTGAAGAAGTGTTGGACAGAAAATTAACAAAGCAAAACTGCACCAGGGTCAATTTTGTCATTTGTCGCGATGGTGTCGGAATGGGCCGAAATTTGGCACGTTGATTGAAAATGGCCTAAGAAATTGGACTTGGGGCAAAGACCTGAGATCTCGAAATATTTTTCAAATTCCTTCGTTTAGGCCTCCGAATAATTAATTTCCATATTAATTATGTTAGTTGAAGAAGTGTTGGACAGAAAATTGACAAAGCAAAACTGCACCAGGGGCAATTTTGTCATTTATCATGATGGTGTCGAAATTGGTTGGAATTTGGCAGATTGATTGGTAACGGCCCGAGAAATTGGACTCGGGGCTCAAACCCCAGATCACGGGATTTTAGACAAATTCCTTCGTTCAGGCTTCCGAATAATTAATTTTCGAGTTAATAATGTCGGGTTGAAGAAGTGTTGGACGGAAAATTAACAAAGCAAAACTGCACCAGGGGCAATTTTATCATTTGTCGCGACGGTGTCAGAATGAGCCAAAATTTGGCCGGTTGATTAGAAACGGCCCTATAAATTGGGATCGTGGCAAAAGACCCGAGATCTAGGGATTTAAGCCAAATTCCTTTGTTTTGGCCTCCAAATATTTAATTTTCGTGTTAATTATGTCAGGTTAAAGAAGTGTTGGACAGAAAATTAACAAAACAAAACTGCACGGTGTCGGAATGGGCTGAAATTTGGAAGGTTGATTGGAAACGGCCAGAGAAATCGGACTCAGGGCTAAGACCTGAGATCTCATGATTTTAGCCAAATTCCTTCGTTTAGGCCTCCGAATAATTAATTTCCGTATTAATTATGTCAGGTTGAACAGGTGTTGGACAGAAAATTAATAAGGTAAAATCGCACCTAGGGCAATTTTGTCAATTGTCGCGACTGTGTCGGAATGGGCCGAAATTTGGTAGGTCGATTGGAAACGGCTCGAGAAATTGGACTCG
>NW_019261101.1:0-1027 GCF_002742605.1 Olea europaea var. sylvestris | reverse complement strand
GGTCCGATAACTGACTCCTCAAACGCAGCCTTAGTATATCTTCCTGTACTTTTGGTTGTCTCACTTCATAATTAAGGTTCAATTCCAATCTTAAGGGCTCCCATCGTCTTGTCCCTAAAATTTTGTGAGAGAGATAAGTCACATGTGTCCAAACAGATCAATAAATAAGAGTATATTACGCCCACAAATAGTCCAATTCCATATTTTAAAAATCGAACCCCACGCCGCAACTGGCATGACGTGTGATAACCTCGCGTCTGTACTTTACAACACTAGCCTATGCCGGGCGGCTCTCACTTCATACTTGCTTTACCTTTGTATCTCCATTTCCATTGGACTCGGACATCGACTTTGGGGACGGGGACAGGGACGAAGAGGATCGCGATAACATCGGACTTCGACATACACTCTGGGGATGAGGGCGAAGGAGACGAAGACGATGAAGAAGAAGGATCCGTTGCGGAAGCCGGCGTGGCGAAAGAGGACCTGAAGCTCGAGATCAATGACCGCAAGGCCTAGGTCGATTTCTTAACCCTTTCCTTTCCTTTCCATTAACGGTTTTTTGTAATGGGAAAATTATTGGTGAACCCATTTTCCAGTGGCTGCTCCTCTCTAAATGGGAATTATCGTTTCTTGGTTTCAGCAAATCTGCGTAAGTGAACTTCTGGCTTTTGACCTCTTTCTTTACAGAAGGTGAGGCTCAGGGGCACCCCATTAACAGTGGCAACAGCAAAGAAAGAGAGAGCAACCATCGCTTTGTTCCTAAACCTGATGAAGCCACCGGGCCATTCCCAGAAGCTGTGCTTCTTAGAGAGGTATTTTTCTTCTTCTAATACCTTGACCACTACTTTGTTGGAGATATTTACAATTTTATCTTCAGAAGTACTTCAATTACAAGTCTGACTGTGAAATTTTGAGAGAGGGTGCAATATATATTTCGAAAATAGTTCAATTTCAAGCCACAAAGATTTACTATAGAAATCATTTTGCATACTTTGGTGGCAAAATCTTTTTGTTTTAGCTATAG
>NW_019261100.1:0-25697 GCF_002742605.1 Olea europaea var. sylvestris | reverse complement strand
TTTCGTCATTTTTCGCGACGGTGTCGGAATGGGCTGAAATTTGGCAGGTTGATTGGAAACAAAAATTGCGCCGGGGGCAATTTTGTCATTTTACGATACGGTGTCGAAATGGGCTGAAATTTGGCAGGTTGATTGGAAACGAAAATCGCGTCGGGGACTATTTCGTCATTTTTCGCAACGGTGTCGAAATGGGCTAAAATTTGGCAGGTTAATTGGAAACAAAAACCCGCGCCAGGGGGAATTTCGTCATTTTTCGCGACGATGTCGTAATGGGCTAAAATTTGGCAGGTTAATTGGAAACAAAAATCGTGCCGGGGTCAATTTCGTCAATTTTCGCGACGGTGTCGGAATGGGCTGAAATTTGGCAGGTTGATTGGTAACAAAAACCGCGCTAGGGGCAATTTCGTCATTTTTCACGACAGTGTCGGAATGGGCTTAAATTTGGCAGGTTTATCGGAAACAAAAATTGTACCGGGGGCAATTTCGTCATTTTTCGCGACGGTGTCGGAATGGGCTGAAATTTGGCAGGTACCCGGAAACAAAAATCACGCTTGGGGCAATTTCGTCATTTTTCGCGACGGTGCCGGAATGGGCTGAAATTTGGCAGGTAGGTCGGAAACAAAAACCGCGCTGGGGGAAATTTCGTCATTTTTCGCGACGGTTTCGGAATGGGCTGAAATTTGGTAGGTTGTTTGGCAACGAAAATCGCTCCGGGGGCTATTTCGTCATTTTTCGCGATGGTGTCGGAATGGGTTAAAATTTGACAGGTTGATCAGAAACAAAAACCCGTGCCGGGGGCAATTTCGTGATTCTTCGCGACGGTGTCGGAATGGGCTAAAATTTGGCAGATTAATTGGAAACGAAAACCCGCGCCAGGGGTAATATCGTCATTTTTCGCGACGTTGTCGGAATGGGATAAGATTCGGCTGGTTGATCGGAAACAAAAACCGCGATAGGGGTAATTTCGTCATTTTTCACGACGGTGCCGGAATGGGCTGAAATTTGGCAGGTTTATTGGAAACAAAAGTTGTGCCAGGGGCAATTTCGTCATTTTTCGCGACGGTGTCGGAATGGGCTGAAATTTGGCAGGTTGGTCGGAAACAAAAATCATGCCAAGGGCAATTTCGTAATTTTTCGCGACAGTGTCGGAATGAGCTGAAATTTGGCAGGTAGGTCGGAAACAAAAACGGCGCTAGGGAAAATTTCGTCAATTTTCGTGACAATTTTGGAATGGGCTAAAATTTGGCAGATTAATTGGAAACAAAAACCCGCGCCAGGGGCAATTTCGTCATTTTTCGCGACGTTGTCGGAATGGGCTGAAATTTGGAAGGTTGATCAGAAACAAAAACCGCGCTAGGGGTAATTTCGTAATTTTTCGCGACGGTGTCGGAATGGGCTGAAATGGGGCTGGTTGATTGTAAACAAAAATTGCGCCGGGGGCAATTTCGTCATATTTCGGGACGGTGTGGAAATGGGCTGAAATTTTGCAGGTTGATTGGAAACGAAAATCGCGCCGGGGGCTATTTCATCATTTTTCGCAACGGTGTCGAAATGGGCTAAAATTTGGCAGGTTAATTGGAAACAAAAACCCGCGCCAGGGATAACTTCGTCATTTTTGCGACGGTGTCGGAATGAGCTTAAATTTGGCAGGTTTATTGGAAACAAAAATTATGCCGAGGGCAATTTCGTCATTTTTCGCGACGGTGTCGGAATGGGCTAAAATTTGGCAGGTAGATCGGAAACAAAAATCGCGCTAGGGGAAATTTCGTCATTTTTCATGACGGTTTCGGAATGGGCTAAAATTTGGCAGATTAATTGGAAACAAAAACCCGCGCTATGGGCAATTTCGTCATTTTTCGCCACGTTGTCGAAATGCGCTGAAATTTGGCAGGTTGATCATAAACAAAAATCGCGCTAGGGGCAATTTCGTCATTTTTCGCGACGGTGTCGGAATGGGCTGAAATTTGGCAGGTTTATTGGAAACAAAAATTGGGTCGGGGGCAATTTCGTCAGTTTTCGCGACGGTGTCGGAATGGGTTGAAATTTGGCAGGTTGGTCGGAAACAAAAATCACGCTGGGGGCAATTTCGTCATTTTTCGCGACGGTGTCGGAATGGGCTTAAATTTGGCAGGTAGGTCGGAAACAAAAACCGCGCTAGGTGAAATTTCGTCATTTTTCACGACGGTTTCGGAATGGGCTGAAATTTGGCAGGTTGATTGGAAAGGAAAATCGGTCCGGGGGCTATTTCGTCATTTTTCACGACGGTGTCGGAATGGGTTAAAATTTAATAGGCTGATCGAAAACAAAAACCCGCACCAGGGGCAATTTCGTCATTTTTCCCGACGGTGTCAGAATGGGCTGAAATTTGGCAGGTTGATTGGAAAGGAAAATCGGTCCGGGGGCTATTTCGTCATTTTTCGCAACGATTTCGGAATGGGCTAAAATTTGGCAGATTAATTGGAAACAAAAACCCGTGCCAGGGGCAATTTCGTCATTTTTGCGACGTTGTCGGAATGGACTGAAATTTGGGAGGTCGATCAGAAACAAAAACCGCGCTAGGGTTAATTTCGTCATTTTTCGCGACGGTGTCGGAATGGGCTGAAATTTGGCAGGTTTATTGGAAACAAAAATTGCGCCGGGGGCAATTTCGTCATCTTTCGCGACGGCGTCGGAATGGGCTGAAATTTGGCAGGTAGGTCGGAAACAAAAATCGGGCTAGGGGAAATTTCATCATTTTTCACGACGGTTTTGGAATGGGCTAAAATTTGGCAGATTAATCGGAAACAAAAACCCGCACCAGGGGCAATTTCGTCATTTTTCGCGACGTTGCTGGAATGGACTGAAATTTGGCAGGTTGATCAGAAACAAAAACCGCGCCAGGGGTAATTTCGTCATTTTTCGCGACGATTTCGGAATGGGTTGAAATTTGGTAGGTTTATTGGAAACAAAAATTGCGCCTGGTGCAATTTCGTCATTTTTCGCGACGGTGTCGGAATGGGCTGAAATTTGGCAGGTTGGTTGGAGACAAAAATCGCGCCGGGGGCTATTTCGTCATTTTTCGCGACGGTGTCGGAATGGGCTGAAATTTGGCAGGTTGGTTGGAGACAAAAATCGCGCCGGGGGCTATTTCGTCATTTTTCGCGACGGTGTCGGAATGGGCTGAAATTTGGCAGGTTGGTTGGAGACAAAAATCGCGCCGGGGGCTATTTCGTCATTTTTCGCGACGGTGTCGGAATGGGCTGAAATTTGGCAGGTTGATTGGAAACAAAAACTGCGCTAGGGACAATTTCGTCATTTTTCGCGACGGTGTCGGAATGGGCTGAAATTTGGCAGGTTTATCGGAAACAAAAATTGTGTCGGGGGCAATTTCGTCAGTTTTCACGACGGTGTCGGAATGGGCTGAAATTTGGCAGGTTGGTCGGAAACAAAAATCACGCTGGGGGTAATTTCGTCATTTTTCGCGACGGTGTCGGAATGGGCTGAAATTTGGCAGGTTTATTGGAAACAAAAATTGGGTCGTGGGCAATTTCGCCAGTTTTCGCGACGGTGTCGGAATGGGCTGAAATTTGGCAGGTAGGTCGGAAACAAAAATCACGCTGGGGGCAATTTCGTCATTTTTCGCGACGGTGTCGGAATGGGCTTAAATTTGGCAGGTAGGTCGGAAACAAAAATCGCGCTAGGTGAAATTTCGTCATTTTTCGCGACGGTTTCGGAATGGGCTAAAATTTGGCAGGTTGATTGGAAAGGAAAATCGCTCCGGGGGCTATTTCGTCATTTTTCACGACGGTGTCGGAATGGGTTAAAATTTAATAGGCTGATCGAAAACAAAAACCCGCACCAGGGGCAATTTCGTCATTTTTCGCAACGATTTCGGAATGGGCTAAAATTTGGCAGATTAATTGGAAACAAAAACCCGCGCCAGGGGCAATTTCGTCATTTTTGCGACGTTGTCGGAATGGACTGAAATTTGGGAGGTCGATCAGAAACAAAAACCGCGCTAGGGGCAATTTCGTCATTTTTCGCGACGGTGTCGGAATGGGCTGAAATTTGGTAGGTTGATTGGAAACAAAAATTGCGCCGGGGGCAATTTCGTCATCTTTCGCGACGGTGTCGGAATGGGCTGAAATTTGGTAGGTTGATTGGAAACAAAAATTGCGCCGGGGGCAATTTCGTCATCTTTCGCGACGGTGTCGGAATGGGCTGAAATTTGGCAGGTAGGTCGGAATCAAAAATCGGGCTAGGGGAAATTTCATCATTTTTCACGACGGTTTCGGAATGGGCTAAAATTTGGCAGATTAATCGGAAACAAAAACCCGCACCAGGGGCAATTTCGTCATTTTTCGCGACGTTGCTGGAATGGAATGAAATTTGGCAGGTTGATCAGAAACAAAAACCGCGCTAGGGGTAATTTCGTCATTTTTCGCGACGGTGTCGGAATGGGTTGAAATTTGGTAGGTTTATTGGAAACAAAAATTGCGCCAGGTGCAATTTCGTCATTTTTCGCGACGGTGTCGAAATGGGCTAAAATTTGGTAGCTTAATTGGAAACAAAAAACCACGCTAGGGGCAATTTGTCATTTTTCGCGACGGTGTCGTAATGGGCTAAAATTTGGCAGGTTAATTGGAAACAAAATTCGCGCCGGGGTCAATTTCGTCATTTTTCGCGACGGTGTCATAATGGGCTGAAATTTGGCAGGTTGATTGGAAACAAAAACTGCGCTAGGGACAATTTCGTCATTTTTCGCGACGGTGCCGGAATGGGCTGAAATTTGGCAGGTTTATTGGAAACAAAAATTGCGCCGGGGGCAATTTTGTCATTTTTCGATGCGGTGTCAGAATGGGCTGAAATTTGGCAGGTTGATTGGAAACGAAAATCGCGCCGGGGGCCATTTCGTCTTTTTCCGCAACGGTGTCGAAATGGGCTAAAGTTTGGCAGGTTAATTGGAAGCAAAAACCCGCGCCAGGGGGAATTTCGTCATTTTTCGTGACGGTGTCGTAATGGGCTAAAATTTGGCAGGTTAATTGGAAACAAAAATCGTGCCGAGGTGGATTTCGTCATTTTTCGCGACGGTGTCGGAATGGGCCGAAATTTGGCAGGTTGATTGAAAATAAAAACCGAGCTAGGGGCAATTTCGTCATTTTTCACGACGGTGTCAGAATGGGCTGAAATTTGGCAGGTTTATTGGAAACAAAAATTGTACCGGGGGCAAATTTATCATTTTTCGCGACGGTGTCGGAATGGGCTGAAATTTGGCAGGTTGGTCGGAAACAAAAATCACGCTGGGGACAATTTCGTCATTTTTCGCGACGTTGTAGGAATGGGCTGAAATTTGGCAGGTAGGTCGGAAACAAAAACCGCGCTAGGGGAAATTTCGTCATTTTTCGCGACGGTTTCGGAATGGGCTGAAAGTTGGCAGGTTGTTTGGAAACGAAAATCGCTCCGGGGGCTACTTAGTCATTTTTCTCGATGGTGTCGGAATGGGTTAAAATTTAACAGGTTGATCAGAAACAAAAACCCGCACCTGTGGTAATTTCTTGATTTTTCGCGACGGTGTCGAAATGGGCTAAAATTTGGCAGATTAATTAGAAACAAAAACCCGCGCCAGGGGCAATTTCGTCATTTTTCGCGACGGGGTCGGAATGGGCTGAAATTTGGCAGGTAGGTCGGAAACAAAAACCGCACTAGGGGAAAGTTCGTCATTTTTCGCGACGGGGTCGGAATGGGCTGAAATTTGGCAGGTAGGTCGGAAACAAAAACCGCACTAGGGGAAAGTTCGTCATTTTTCGCGACGGGGTCGGAATGGGCTGAAATTTGGCAGGTAGGTCGGAAACAAAAACCGCACTAGGGGAAAGTTCGTCATTTTTCGCGACGGGGTCGGAATGGGCTGAAATTTGGCAGGTAGGTCGGAAACAAAAACCGCACTAGGGGAAAGTTCGTCATTTTTCGCGACGGGGTCGGAATGGGCTGAAATTTGGCAGGTAGGTCGGAAACAAAAACCGCACTAGGGGAAAGTTCGTCATTTTTCGCGACGGGGTCGGAATGGGCTGAAATTTGGCAGGTAGGTCGGAAACAAAAACCGCACTAGGGGAAAGTTCGTCATTTTTCGCGACGGGGTCGGAATGGGCTGAAATTTGGCAGGTAGGTCGGAAACAAAAACCGCACTAGGGGAAAGTTCGTCATTTTTCGCGACGGGGTCGGAATGGGCTGAAATTTGGCAGGTAGGTCGGAAACAAAAACCGCACTAGGGGAAAGTTCGTCATTTTTCGCGACGGGGTCGGAATGGGCTGAAATTTGGCAGGTAGGTCGGAAACAAAAACCGCACTAGGGGAAAGTTCGTCATTTTTCGCGACGGTGTCGGAATGGGCTGAAATTTGGCAGGTTGATTGGAAACAAAAACCGCGCTAGGGGCAATTTCCTCATTTTTCACGACGGTTTCGGAATGGGCTGAAATTTGGCAGGTTTATTGGAAACAAAAATTGTGCCGGGGGCAATTTCGTCATTTTTCGTGATGGTGTCGGAATGGGCTGAAATTTGGCAGGTTGGTCGAAACAAAAATCACGCTGGGGGTAATCTCGTCAATTTTCGCGACGGTGTCGGAATGGGCTGAAATTTTGCAGGTAGGTCGGAAACAAAAATCGGGCTAGGGGAAATTTCGTCATTTTTCGTGACGGTTTCGGAATGGGCTAAAATTTGGCAAATTAATTGGAAACAAAAACCCGCACCAAGGGCAATTTCGTCATTTTTCGCGACGTTGTCGTAATGGGCTGAAATTTGGCAGGTTGATTGGAAACAAAAACTGCGCGAGGGACAATTTCGTCATTTTTCGCGACGGTGTCGGAATGGGCTGAAATTTGGCAGGTTTATTGGAAACAAAAATTGCGCCGGGGGCAATTTTGTCATTTTTCGATGCGGTGTAGGAATGGGCTGAAATTTGGCAGGTTGATTGGAAACGAAAATCGCGCCGGGGGCTATTTCGTCATTTTTCGCAACGGTGTCAAAATGGGCTAAAATTTTGCAGGTTAATTGGAAACAAAAATCGTGCCGGGGTCAATTTCGTCATTTTTCGCGACGGTGTCGGAATGTGCTGAAATTTTGCAGGTTGATTGGAAACAAAAACCGCGCTAGGGGCAATTTCGTCATTTTTAACGACGATTTCGGAATGGGCTGAAATTTGGCGGGTTTATTGGAAACAAAAATTGTGCCGGGGGCAATTTCGTCATTTTTCGCGATGGTGTCGGAATGGGCTGAAATTTGGCAGGTTGGTCGAAACAAAAATCACGCTGGGGGTAATCTCGACATTTTTCGCGACGGTGTCGGAATGGGCTGAAATTTTGCAGGTAGGTCTGAAACAAAAATCGGGCTAGGGGAAATTTCGTCATTTTTCGTGACGATTTCGGAATGGGCTAAAATTTGGCAGATTAATTGGTAACAAAAACCCGCACCAAGGGCAATTTCGTCATTTTTCGCGACGTTGTCGGAATGGGCTGAAATTTGGCAGGTTGATCAGAAATAAAAATCGCGCTAGGGGTAATTTCGTTATTTTTCGCGACGGTGTCGGAACAGGCTGAGAGTTGGCAGGTTCATTGGAAACAAAAATTGCGCCGGGGGCAATTTTGTCATTTTTCGATACGGTGTCGGAATGGGCTGAAATTTGGCAGGTTGATTGGAAACGAAAATCGCGCCGGGGGCTGTTTCGTCATTTTTCGCAACGGTGTCGAAATGGGCTAAAATTTGGCAGGTTAATTGGAAACAAAAATCGTGCCGGGGTCAATTTCGTCATTTTTCGCGACGGTGTCGGAATGGGCTAAAATCTGGCAGGTTGATTGGAAACAAAAACCGCGCTAGGGGCAATTTCGTCATTTTTCACGACGGTTTCGGAATGGGCTGAAAGTTGGCAGGTTTATTGGAAACAAAAATTGTACCGGGGGCAATTTCGTCATTTTTCGCGATGGTGTCGGAATGGGCTGAAATTTGGCAGGTTGGTCGAAACAAAAATCACGCTGGGGGTAATCTCGTCATTTTTTGCGACGGTGTCGGAATGGGCTGAAATTTTGCAGGTAGGTCGGAAACAAAAATCGGGCTAGCGGAAATTTTGTCATTTTTCGTGACTATTTCGGAATGGGCTAAAATTTGGCAGATTAATTGGAAACAAAAACCCGCACCAAGGGCAATTTCGTCATTTTTCGCGACGTTGTCGGAATGGGCTTAAATTTGGCAGGTTGATCAGAAACAAAAACCGCGCTAGGGGTAATTTCGTCATTTTTCGCGACGGTGTCGGAATGGGCTGAAATTTGGCAGGTTCATTGGAAACAAAAATTGCACCGGGGGCAATTTTGTCATTTTTCGATACGGTGTAGGAATGGGCTGAAATTTGGCAGGTTGATTGGAAACGAAAATCGCGCCGGGGGCTATTTCGTCATTTTTCGTAACGGTGTCAAAATGGGCTAAAATTTGGCAGGTTAATTGGAAACAAAAATCGTGCCGGGGTCAATTTCGTCATTTTTCGCAACGGTGTCGGAATGGGCTGAAATTTTGCAGGTTGATTGGAAACAAAAACCGCGCTAGGGGCAATTTCGTCATTTTTCACGACGGTTTCGGAATGGGCTGAAATTTGGCGGGTTTATTGGAAACAAAAATTGTGCCGGGGGCAATTTCGTCATTTTTCGCGATGGTGTCGGAATGGGCTGAAATTTGGCAGGTTGGTCGAAACAAAAATCACGCTGGGGGTAATCTCGTCATTTTTCGCGACGGTGTCGGAATGGGCTGAAATTTTGCAGGTAGGTCGGAAACAAAAATCGGGCTAGGGGAAATTTCGTCATTTTTCGTGACGATTTCGGAATGGGCTAAAATTTGGCAGATTAATTAGAAACAAAAACCCGCACCAAGGGCAATTTCGTCATTTTTCGCGACCTTGTCGGAATGGGCTGAAATTTAGCAGGTTGATCAGAAACAAAAACCGCGCTAGGGGTAATTTCGTCATTTTTCGCGACGGTGTCGGAATGGGCTGAAATTTGGCAGGTTCATTGGAAACAAAAATTGCGCCGGGGGCAATTTTGTCATTTTTCGATACGGTGTAGGAATGGGCTGAAATTTGGCAGGTTGATTGGAAACGAAAATCGCGCCGGGGGCTATTTCGTCATTTTTCGCAACGGTGTCAAAATGGGCTAAAATTTGGCAGGTTAATTGGAAATAAAAATCGTGCCGGGGTCAATTTCGTCATTTTTCGCGACGGTGTCGGAATGGGCTGAAATTTTGCAGGTTGATTGGAAACAAAAACCGCGCTAGGGGCACTTTCGTCATTTTTCACGACGATTTCAGAATGGGCTGAAATTTGGCGGGTTTATTGGAAACAAAAATTGTGCCGGGGGTAATTTCGTCATTTTTCGCGATGGTGTCGGAATGGGCTAAAATTTGGCAGGTTGGTCGAAACAAAAATCACGCTGGGGGTAATCTCGTCATTTTTCGCGACGGTGTCGGAATGGGCTGAAATTTTGCAGGTAGGTCGGAAACAAAAATCGGGCTAGGGGAAATTTCGTCATTTTTCGTGACGATTTCGGAATGGGCTAAAATTTGGCAGATTAATTGGAAACAAAAACCCGCACCAAGGGCAATTTCCTCATTTTTCGCGACGTTGTCGGAATGGGCTGAAATTTGGCAGGTTGATCAGAAACAAAAACCGCGCTAGGGGTAATTTCGTCATTTTTCGCGACGGTGTCGGAATGGGCTGAAATTTGGCAGGTTCATTGGAAACAAAAATTGCGCCGGGGGCAATTTTGTCATTTTTCGATACGGTATCGGAATGGGCTGAAATTTGGCAGGTTGATTGGAAACGAAAATCGCGCCGGGGGCTATTTCGTCATTTTTCGCAACGGTGTCGAAATGGGCTAAAATTTGGCAGGTTGATTGGAAACAAAAATCGTGCCAGGGTCAATTTCGTCATTTTTCGCGACGGTGTCGGAGTGGACTGAAATTTGGCAGGTTGATTGGAAACAAAAACCGCGCTAGGGGCAATTTCGTTATTTTTCACGACGGTTTCGGAATGGGCTGAAATTTGGCAGGTTTATTGGAAACAAAAATTGTGCCGGGGGCTATTTCGTCATTTTTCGCGACGGTGTCGGAATGCGTTAAAATTTGACAGGTTGATCAGAAACAAAAACCCGTGCTAGGGGCAATTTCGTGATTCTTCGCGACGGTGGCGAAATGGTTTAAAATTTGGCAGATTAATTGGAAACAAAAACCCGTGCCAGGGGCAATTTCGTCATTTTTCGCGACGTTGTCGGAATGGGCTGAGATTCGGCAGGTTGATCGGAAACAAAAACCGCGATAGGGGTAATTTCGTCATTTTTCGCGGCGATGCCGGAATGGGCTGAAATTTGGCAGACTGATTGGAAACAAAAATTGCGCCGTGGGCAAAATTCGTCATTTTTCGCGATGGTCTCGGAATAGGCTGAAAGTTGACAGGTTGATCAGAAACAAAAATCGCGCTAAGGGCAATTTCGACATTTTTCGCGACGGTGTCGGAATGGGCTGAAATTTGGCAAGTTTATTGGAAACAAAAATTGTGCCGGGAGCAATTTCGTCATTTTTCGCGACGGTGTCAGAATGGGATGAAATTTGGCAGGTTGGTCGGAAACAAAAATCATGCCAGAGGCAATTTCGTCATTTTTCTCGACGGTGTCGGAATGAGCTTAAATTTGGCAGATTAATTGGAATCAAAAACCCGCGCCAGGGGCAATTTCGTCATTTTTCGCGACGTTGTCGGAATGGGCTGAAATTTGGCAGGTTGATCAGAAACAAAAACCGCGCTAGGGGCAATTTCATCATTTTTCGCGACGGTGTCGGAATGGGCTGAAATTGGGAAGGTTGATTGGAAACAAAAATTGTGCCGAGGGAAATTTCGTCATTTTTCGCGACGGTGTCGGAATGGGCTGAAATTTGGCAGGTTGATTGGAAACGAAAATTGAGCCGGGGGCTATTTCATCATTTTTCGCAACGGTGTCGAAATGGGCTAAAATTTGGCAGGTTAATTGGAAACAAAAATCGCGCCGTGGTCAATTTCGTCATTTTTCGCGACGGTGTCTGAATGAGCTTAAATTTGGCAGGTTTATTGGAAACAAAAATTGTGCCGGGGTCGATTTCGTCATTTTTCGCGACGGTGTCGGAATGGGCTGAAATTTGGCAGGTAGGTCGGAAACAAAAATCGCGCTAGGGGAAATTTCGTCATTTTTCGTGACGGTTTCGGAATGGGCTAAAATTTGGCAGATTAATTGGAAACAAAAACCCGCGCCAGGGGCAATTTCGTCATTTTTCGCGACGTTGTCGGAATGGGCTGAAATTTGGCAGGTTGATCAGAAACAAAGACCGCGCTAGGGGTAATTTCGTCATTTTTCGTGACGGTGTCGAAATGGGTTGAAATTTGGTAGGTTTATTGGAAACAAAAATTGCGCCTAGTGCAATTTCGTCATTTTTCACGACGGTATCGGAATGGGCTGAAATTTGGCTGGTTGATTGGAAACGAAAATCGCGCCGAGGGCTATTTCGTCATTTTTCGCGACGGTGTCGAAATGGGCTAAAATTTGGTAGGTTAATTGGAAACAAAAAACCGTGCCAGGGGCAATTTCGTCATTTTTCGCGACGGTGTCGTAATGGGCTAAAATTTGGCAGGTTGATTGGAAACAAAATTCGCGCCGGGGTCAATTTCGTCATTTTTGGCGACGGTGTCGTAATGGGCTGAAATTTGGCAGGTTTATTGGAAACAAAAATTGTGCCGAGGGCAATTTCGTCATTTTTCGCGACGGTGTTGAAATGGGCTGAAATTTGGTAGGTTGGTCGGAAACAAAAATCACGCTGAGGCAATTTCGTCATTTTTCGCGACGGTGTCGGAATGGGCTTAAATTTGGCAGGTAGGTCGGAAACAAAAACCGCGCTAGGGGAAATTTCGTCATTTTTCGCGACGATTTCGGAATGGGTTGAAATTTGGCAGGTTGATTGGAAACAAAAATCGTTCCGGGGGCTATTTCGTCATTTTTCACGACGGTGTCGGAATGGGTTAAAATTTGATGGGGTGATCGAAAACAAAAACCCGCGCCAGGGGCAATTTCGTGATTTTTTCGCGACGGTGTCGGAATGGGCTAAAATTTGGCAGATTAATTGGAAACAAAAACCCGCGCTAGGGACAATATCGTCATTTTTAGCGACGTTGTCGGAATGTCCTGAGATTCGGCCGGTTGATCGGAAACAAAAACTGCGCTAGGGGTAATTTCGTCATTTTTCGTGACGGTGCCGGAATGGGCTGAAACTTGGCAGGTTGATTGGAAACAAAAATTGCGCCGTGGGCAAAATTCGTCATTTTTCGCGATGGTGTCGGAATGGGCTGAAATTTGGCAGGTTGATCAGAAGCAAAAATCGCGCTAGGGGCAATTTCGTCATTTTTCGAGAAGGTGTCAGAATGGGCTGAAATTTGGCAGGTTGATTGGATACAAAAATTGCGCCGGGGGCAATTTCGTCATTTTTCGCGACAGTGTCGGAATGGGCTGAAATTTGGCAGGTAGGTCAGAAAGAAAAATTGGGCTAGGTGAAATTTCGTCATTTTTCGCGATGGTTTCGGAATGGGCTAAAATTTGGCAGATTAATTGGAAACAAAAACCCGCGCCAGGGGCAATTTCGTCATTTTTCGCGACGGTGTCGGAATGGGCTGAAACTTGGCAGGTAGGTCGGAAACAAAAACCGCGCTAGGGGAAATTTCGTCATTTTTCTTGACGGTTTCGGAATGGGCTAAAATTTGGCAGATTAATCGGAAACAAAAACCCGCGCCAAGGGAAATTTCGTCATTTTTCGCGACGTTGTCGGAATGGGCTGAAATTTGGCAGGTTGATTAGAAACAAAAATCGTGCTAAGGGCAATTTCGTCATTTTTCGCGACGGTGTCGGAATGGGCTGAAATTTGGCAGGTTGATTGGAAACAAAAATTGTGCCGGACGCAATTTCGTCATTTTTTGCGACGGTGTCGGAATGGGTTGAAATTTGGCAGGCTGATTGGAAACGATAATCGTGCCGGGGGCTATTTTGTCATTTTTCGCAACGGTGTCGAAATGGGCTAAAACTTGGCAGGTTAATTGGAAACAAAAACCCGCGCCATGGGCAATTTCATCATTTTTCGCGACGGTGCCGTAACGGGGTAAAATTTGGTAGGTTAATTGGAAACAAAAATCGCGCCGGGGTCAATTTCGTCATTTTTCGCAACGGTGTCGAAATGGGCTAAAACTTGGCAGGTTAATTGGAAACAAAAATCGCGCCGGGGTCAATTTCGTCATTTTTCGCGACGTTGTCGGAGTGGTCTGAAATTTGGCAGGTTGGTTGGAAACAAAAATCACGCCAGGGGCAATTTCGTTATTTTTCGCGACGGTGTCGGAATGGGCTGAAATTTGGCAAGTAGGTCGGAAACAAAAACCACGCTAGGGGAAATTCGTCATTTTTCGCGACGATTTCGGAATGGGCTTAAATTTGGCAAGTTGATTGGAAACGAAAATCTCTCTGGGGGCTATTTCGTCATTTTTTGCGACGGCGTCGGAATGGGTTAAAATTTGACAGGTTGATCGGAAACAAAAACCTGCGCCATGGTTAATTTTGTGATTTGTCGCGACGGTGTCGGAATGGGATAAATTTGGCAGATTAATTGGAGACAAAAACACGCGCTAGGGGCAATTTCGTCATTTTTCGCGATGTTGTCGGAATGGACTGAGATTCGGCAAGTTGATCGGAAACAAAAATCGCGCTAGGGGTAATTTCGTCAGTTTTCGCGACGGTGCCGGAATGGGCTGAAATTTGGCAGGTTGATTGAAAACAAAAATTGCGCCGTGGGCAAAATTCGTCATTTTTCGCGATGGTGTCGGAATGGGCTGAAATTTGGCAGGTTGATCAGAAACAAAAATCGTGCTAGGGGCAATTTCGTCATTTTTCGCGACGGTGTCGGAATGGGCTGAAATTTGGCAGGTTAATTGGAAACAAAAATTGCGCCTGGGGAAATTTCGTCATTTTTTGAGACGGTGTCAGAATGGACTGAAATTTGGCAGGTAGGTCGGAAACAAAAACCAGGCTAGGGGTAATTTTGTCATTTTTCGTGACGGTTTCGGAATGTGCTAAAATTTGGCAGATTAATTGGAAACAGAAACTCGCGCCAAGGGTAATTTCGTCATTTTTCGCGACGTTGTCGGAATGGGCGGAAATTTAGCAGGTTGATCAGAAACAAAAACTGCGCTAGGGGCAATTTCGTCATTTTTCGCGACGGTGTCGGAATGGGCTGAAATTTGGCAGGTTGATTGGAAACAAAAGTCGCTCCGAGGTCAATTTCGTCATTTTTCGCGACCGTGTCGGAATGGGCTAAAATTTGGCAGGTTGATTGGAAACAAAACTGCTTCGAGGTCAATTTCGTCATTTTTCGCGACCGTGTCGGAATGGGCTAAAATTTGGCAGGTTGATTGGAAACAAAACTGCTCTAGGGGCAATGGTGTCGAAATGGGCTAAAATTTTGCTAGTTAATTAGAAACAAAAACCCGCGCCAGGGGAAATTTAGTCATTTTTCGCGACAGTGTCGTAATGGGCTAAAATTTGGCAGGTTAATTGGAAACAAAAGTCGCTCCGAGGTCAATTTCGTCATTTCTCGCGACCGTGTCGGAATGGGCTAAAATTTGGCAGGTTGATTGGAAACAAAACTGCTCTAGGGGCAATTTCGTCATTTTTCGCGACGGTGTCGGAATGGGCTGAAATTTGGCAGGTTTATTGGAAACAAAAATTGTGCCGAGGGCAATTTCGAAAATTTTCGCTACGGTGTCGGAATGGGCTGAAATTTGGCAGGTTGGTCGGAAACAAAAATCACGCCGGGGGCAATTTCGTCATTTTTCGCGACGGTGTCGGAATGTGCTGTAATTTGGCAGGTAGGTCGAAAAACAAAAACCGCGCTAGGGAAAATTTCGCCATTTTTCGCGACGATTTCGGAATGGGCTTAAATTTAGCAGGTTGATTGGAAACGAAAATCGCTCCGGGGGCTATTTCGTCATTTTTCGCGACGGTGTCCGAATGGGATAAAATTTGACAGGTTGATCGAGAACAAAAATCGCGCCAGGGGCAATTTCGTGATTTTTCGCGACTGTGTCGGAATGGGCTAAAATTTGGCAGATTAATTGGAAACAAAAACCCGCGCCAGGGGCAATTTCGTCATTTTTAGCGACGTTGTCGGAATGGGCTTAGATTCGGCAGGTTGATCGGAAACAAAAACCGCGCTAGGGGTAATTTCGTCATTTTTCGCGACGGTGCCGGAATGGGCTGAAATTTGGCAGGCTGATTGGAAACAAAAATTACGTCGTGGGCAAAATTCGTCATTTTTCGCGATGGTGTCGGAATGGGCTGAAATTTGGCAAGTTGATCAGAAACAAAAATCGCGCTAGGGACAATTTCGTCATTTTTCGCGATGGTGTCTGAATGGGCTGAAATTTGGCAGGTTGATTAGAAACAAAAATCACGCTAGGGACAATTTCGTCATTTTTCGCTACGATGTCGGAATGGGCTGAAATTTGGCAGGTAGGTCGGAAACAAAAACCGCGCTAGGTGAAATTTCGTTATTTTTCACGACGGTTTCGGTATGGGCTAAAGCTTGGCAGATTAATTGGAAACAAAAACCCGCGCCAGTGGCAATTTCGTCATTTTTAGCGACGTTGTCGGATTGAGCTGAAATTTTGCAGGTTGATCAGAAACAAAAATCGCGCTAGGGGCAATTTCTCATTTTTCGCGACGGTGCCGGTATGGGCTGAAATTTGGCAGGTTGGTCGAAAACAAAAGTCACGCCGGGGGCAATTTTGTCATTTTTGCGACGGTGTCGGAATGGGCTGAAATTTGGCAGGTTGATCAGAAACAAAAATCGAGCTAGGGGCAATTTCGTCATTTTTCGCGACGGTGTCGGAATGGGCTGAAACTTAGCAGGTTGATCAGAAACAAAAACTGCGCTAGGGGCAATTTCGTCATTTTTCGCGACGGTGTCGGAATGGGCTGAAATTTGGCAGGTCGATTGGAAACAAAAATTGCGTCGGGTGCTATTTCGTCATTTTTCGCAATGGTGTCGAAATGGGCTAAAATTTGGCTGGTTAATTGGTAACAAAAACCCGCGCCAGGGGCAATTTCGTCATTTTTCGCGACAGTGTCGTAATGGGCTAAAATTTGGCAGGTTAATTGGAAACAAAAATCGAGCCGGGGTCAATTTCGTCATTTTTCGCGACCGTGCCGGAATTGGCTGAAATTTGGCAGGTTGGTCGGAAACAAAAATCACGCCGGGGGCAATTTCGTTATTTTCGCGACGGTGCCGGAGTGGGCTGAAATTTGGCAGGTAGGTCGGAAACAAAAACCGCGCTAGGGGAAATTTCGTCATTT
Source organism: Olea europaea var. sylvestris (assembly GCF_002742605.1). Taxonomy (NCBI): domain Eukaryota; kingdom Viridiplantae; phylum Streptophyta; class Magnoliopsida; order Lamiales; family Oleaceae; genus Olea; species Olea europaea. The sequence goes on along the minus strand of NW_019261100.1, from coordinate 9,279 downwards.
TTCGCGACGGTTTCGGAATCGTCTAAAATTTGGCAGATTAATTGGAAACAAAAATCCGCGCCAAGGGCAATTTCGTCATTTTTCGCGACGTTGTCGGAATGGGCTGAAATTTGGCAGGTTGGTCAGAACAAAAATCGAGCTAGGGGCAATTTCGTCATTTTTCGCGACGGTGTCGGAATGGGCTGAAATTTGGCGGGTTGATCGGAAACAAAAACTGTTCTAGGGGCAATTTCGTCATTTTTCGCGACGATTTTGGATTGGGCTGAAATTTGGCAGGTTGATTGGAAACGAAAATCGCACCGGACGCTATTTCGGCATTTTTCGCAACGGTGTCGGAATGAGCAAGAATTTGACGGGTTGATCGGAAACAAAAACCCGCGCCAGGGGCAATTTCGTCATTTTTCGAGACGGTGTCGGAATGGGCTGAAATTTGGCAGGTTTATTGGAAACTAAAATTGCGCCAGGGGCAATTTCGTCATTTTTCACGACGGTGTCGGAATGGTGTGAAATTTGGCAGGTTGATCGGAAACAAAAATCGCGCGGGGCAATTTCGTCATTTTTCGCGACGGTGTCGTAATGGGCTAAAATTTGGCATGTTAATTGGAAACAAAAATGCGTCGGGGGCAATTTCGTCATTTTTCACGACGTTGTCGGAACGGGCTGAAATTTGGCAGGTTGATCAGAAACAAAAACCGCGCTCGGGGTAATTTCGTCATTTTTCACGACGGTGCCGGAATGGGCTGAAATTTGGCAGGTTGATTGGAAACAAAAATTGCACTGAGGGCAATTTCTTCATTTTTCGCGACGGTGTCGGAATGGGCTGAAATTTGGCAGGTTGATCGAAAACGAAAATCGCGACGGGGGCTATTTCGTCATTTTTCGCGACGGTGTCGGAATGGGCTAAAATTTGACAGGTTGATCGGAAAAAAAACCCTCACCAGGGGAAATTTTGTCATTTTTCGCGACGGTGTCGGAATGGTCAAAAATTTGGCAGGTCAATTGGAAACATAAATCGCGCGCGGGGGCAATTTCATCATTTTTCGTGACGGTGTCGGAATGGGCTGAAATTTGGCAGGTTGATTGGAATCGAAAACCGCGCTAGGGGCAGTTTCGACATTTTTCGTGACGGTGTCCGAATGGGCTGAAATTTGGCAGGTTGATCGGAAACAAAAATCAAGCTAGGGGCAATTTCGTCATTTTTCGCGACGGTGCGGGAATGGCCTGGAAATTGGTAGGTTGATTGGAAACAAAAATTACGCCGAGGTCAATTTCGTCATTTTTCACGACGGTGTCGAAACGGGTTGAAATTTGGCAGGTTTATTGGAAACAATAATTGCGCCGGGGGCAATTTCGTCATTTTTCGCGACGGTGTCGGAATGGGCTGAAATTGGGCAGGTAGGTCGGAAACAAAAACCGCGCTAGGGGAAATTTCATCATTTTTCGCGACAGTTTAGGAATGGGCTAAAATTTGGCAGATTAATTGGAAACAAAAACCCGCGCCAGGGGCAATTTCGTCATTTTTTGCGACGTTGTCGGAATGCGCTGAAATTTGACAGGTTGATCAGAAACAAAAATCGCGCTAGGGGCAATTTCGTCATTTCTCGCGACGGTGCCGGAATGGGCTGAAATTTGGCAGGTTAGGTCGGAAGCAAAAATCACGTCGGGGGCAAATTCGTCATTTTCGCGACGGTTTCGGAATAGTCTAAAATTTGGCAGATTAATTGGAAACAAAAATCCGCGCCAAGGGCAATTTCGTCATTTTTCGCGAGACGTTGTCGGAATGGGCTGAAATTTGGCAGGTTGATCAGAAACAAAAATCGAGCTAGGGGCAATTTCGTCATTTTTCACGACGGTGTCGGAATGGTCTGAAATTTGGCAGGTTGATTGAAATCGAAAACCGGGCTAGGGGCAATTTCGTCATTTTTCGTGACGGTGCCCGAATGGGCTGCAATTTTGCAGGTTGATCGGAAACAAAAATCAAGCTAGGGGCAATTTCGTCATTTTTCGCGGTGGTGCTGGAATGGCCTGAAATTTGGCAGGTTGATTGGAAACAAAAATTGCGCCGAGGTCAATTTCGTCATTTTTTACGACGGTGTCGGAATGGGTTGAAATTTGGCTGGTTTATTGGAAACAAAAATTGCGCCAGGGGCAATTTCATCATTTTTCACGACGGTGTCGGAATGTGCTGTAATTTGGCAGGTTGGTCGGAAACAAAAATCGCGCCGGGGGCAATATCGTCATTTTTCGCGACGTTGTCGGAATGGGCTGAAATTTGGCAGGTTGATCGGAAACAAAAACCGCGCTAGGGGCAATTTCGTCATTTTTCGCGACGGTGTCGAAATGGGTTGAAATTTGGCAGGTTGATTGGAAACGAAAATCACGCCGGAGGCTATTTCGTCATTTTTCGCAACAGTGTCGGAATGGGCTGAAATTTGACAGGTTGAGCGGAAATAAAAACTCGCGCACGGGGTAATTTCGTTATTTTTCGAGACGGTGACAGAATGGTCTAAAATTTGGCGGATTAATTGGAAACAAAAACCGGCGCGAGGGGCAATTTTGTCATTTTTCGCGACGTTGTCGGAATGGGCAGAGATTCGGCAGGTTGATCGGAAAAAAAAATCGCGCTAAGGGTAATTTCTTCATTTTTCACGACATTGTCGGAATGAGCTGAAATTTGGCGGGTTGATCAGAAACAAAAATCGCGCTATGGGCAATTTCGTCATTTTTCGCGACGGTGCCGGAATTGGCTGAAATTTGGCAGGTTGGTCGGAAACAAAAATCACGCCAGGGGCAATTTCGTCATTTACGCGACGGTGCCAGAATGGGCTGAAATTTGGCAGGTAGGTCGGAAACAAAAACTGCGCTAGGGGAAATTTCGTCATTTTTCGCGACGGTTTCGGAATCGTCTAAAATTTGGTAGATTAATTGGAAACAAAAATCCGCGCCAAGGGCAATTTCGTCATTTTTCGCGACGTTGTCGGAATGGGCTGAAATTTGGCAGGTTGATCAGAAACAAAAATCGAGCTAGGGGCAATTTCGTCATTTTTCACGACGGTGTCGGAATGGGCTGAAATTTGGCAGGTTGATTGGAAACAAAAATTGCGCCGGGAAAAATTTCGTCATTTTTTGCGACGGTGTCGAAATGGGCTGAAATTTGGCAGTTTGATTGGAAACGAAAATCGCGCTAGGGGCTATTTCGTCATTTTTCGCAACGGTGTCGAAATGAGCCAAAATTTGGCAGGTTAATTGGAAACAAAAACCCGCGCCAGGGGCAATTTCGTCATTTTTCGCGACGCTGTCGTAAAGGGCTAAAATTTGGCAGGTTAATTGGAAACAAAAATCGCGCCGGGGTCAATTTCGTCATTTTTCGCGACGGTGTCGGAATGGGCTGAAATTTGGCAGGTTGATTGGAAACGAAGATCGCGCCGGGGGCAATTTCGTCATTTTTCACGACGACGTCGGAATGGGCTGAAATTTGGCATGTTGATCGGAAACAAAAATCAAGCTAGGGGCAATTTCGTCATTTTTTGCGACGGTGCCGGAATAGGCTGAAATTTTGCAGGTTGATTGGAAACAAAAATTGCGCCGATGACAATTTCGTCATTTTTCACGACTATGTCGAAATGGGTTGAAATTTGGCAGGTTTATTGGAAACAAAAATTGTGCCGGGTACAATTTCGTCATTTTTCACGACGGTGTCGGAATGGGCTGAAATTTGGCAGGTTGATTGGAATCGAAAATCGCGCCGGGGGCTATTTCGTCATTTTTCGCGACGGTGTTGGAATGGGCTAAAATTTGGCAGGTTGATTGGAAACAAAAATCGCGCTTGGGGCAATTTCCTAATTTTTCGCGACGGTGTCGAAATGGGCTGAAATTTGGCAGGTTGATTGGAATCGAAAATCGCGCCGGGGGCTATTTCGTCATTTTTCGTGACGGTGTTGGAATGGGCTAAAATTTAAATGGTTGAACGGAAACAAAAACCTGCGCCAGGGGTAATTTCATCATTTTTCGCTACGACGTCGGAATGGGCCAAAATTTGGCAAGTTAATTGGAAACAAAAATCACGCCAGGGGCAATTTCGTCTTTTTTCGCGACGGCGTCGGAATGGGCTGAAATTTGGCAGGTTGATTGGAAACAAAAACCGCGCTAGGGGCAATTTCGTCATTTTTCGCGACAGGGTCATAATGGGCCAAAATTTGGCAGGTCAATTGAAAACATAAATCGCGCCGGGGGCAGTTTCGTCATTTTTCGCGACGGTGCCGGAATGGGCTGAAATTTGGCAGGTTGGTCGGAAACAAAAATCGCGCCGGGGGCAATTTCGTCATTTTTCGCGACGGTGTCGGAATGGGCTGAAATTTGGCAGGTTGATCGGAAACAAAAACCGCACTCGGGGCAATTTCGTCATTTTTCGCGACGGTTTTGGAATGGGCTGAAATTTGGCAGGTTGATTGGAAACGAAAATCGTACCGAACGCTATTTCGCCATTTTTCGCAACGGTGTCGGAATGGGCAAGAATTTGATGGGTTGATTGGAAACAGAAACCCGCGCCAGGGGCAATTTCATCATTTTTCGAGACGGTGTCGGAATGGGCTGAAATTTGGCAGGTTTATTGGAAATTAAAATTGCGCCAGGGGCAATTTCGTCATTTTTCACGACGGTGTCGGAATGGTATGAATTTTGGCAGGTTGATCGGAAACAAAAATCGCGCGGGGCAATTTCGTCATTTTTCGCGACGGTGTCGTAATGGGCTAAAATTTGGCATGTTAATTGGAAACAAAAATGCGTCGGGGGCAATTTTGTCATTTTTCACGACGTTGTCGGAACGGGCTGAAATTTGGCAGGTTAATCAGAAACAAAAACCACGCTCGGGGCAATTTCGTCATTTTTCACGACAGTGCCGGAATGGGCTGAAATTTGTCAGGTTGATTGGAAACAAAAATTGCACCAAGGGCAATTTCTTCATTTTTCGCGACGGTGTCGGAATGGGCTGAAATTTGGCAGGTTGATCGGAAACGAAAATCACGACGGGGGCTATTTCGTCATTTTTCGCGACGGTGTCGGAATGGGCTAAAATTTGACAGGTTGATCGGAAAAAAACCCCCGCCAGGGGCAATTTTGTCATTTTTCGCGACGGTGTCGGAATGGGCCAAAATTTGGCAGGTCAATTGGAAACATAAATCGCGCGCGGGGGCAGTTTCGTCATTTTTCGCGACGGTGTCGGAATGGGCTGAAATTTGGCAGGTTGATTGGAATCGAAAACCGCGCTAGGGGCAATTTCGACATTTTTCGTGACGGTGTCCGAATGGGCTGAAATTTGGCAGGTTGATTGGAAACAAAAATCAAACTAGGGGCAATTTCGTCATTTTTCGCGACGGTGCGGGAATGGCCTGGAAATTGGTAGGTTGATTGGAAACAAAAATTGCGCCGAGGTCAATTTCGTCATTTTTCACGACGGTGTAGGAATGTGCTGTAATTTGGCAGGTTGGTCGGAAACAAAAATCTCGCCGGGGGCAATTTCGTCATTTTTCGCGGCGGTGTCGGAATGGGCTGAAATTTGGCAGGTTGATTGGAAACGAAAATCGCGCCGGAGGCTATTTAGTTATTTTTCGTAACAGTGTCGGAATGGGCTGAAATTTGACAGGTTGATCAGAAACAAAAACCCACGCCCGGGGTAACTTCGTTATTTTTAAAGAACGGTGTCGAAATGGGCTAAAATTTGGCAGATTAATTGGAAACAAAAACCCGCGCCAGGGGCAATTTCGTCATTTTTCGCGACGTTGTCGGAATGGGCTGAGATTCGGCAGGTTGATCGGAAACAAAAACCGCGCTAAGGGTAATTTCGTCATTTTTTACGACGGTGCTCGAATGGGCTGAAATTTGGCAGGTTGATTTGAAACAAAAATTACGCCGTGGGAAAAATTCGTCATTTTTTGTGATGGTGTCGGAACGGGCTGAAATTTGGCAGGTTGATCAGAAACAAAAATTGCGCTAGGGCCAATTTCGTCATTTTTCGCGATGGTGTCGGAATGGGCTGAAATTTGGCAGGTTGATCCGAAACAAAAATCACGCTAGGGGCAATTTCGTAATTTTTCACGACGATGTCGGAATGGGCTGAAATTTGGCAGGTTGATTGGAAACAATAATTGCGCCGGGGGCAGTTTCGTCATTTTTCGCGACGGTGTCGGAATGGACTGAAATTGGGCAGGTAGGTCGAAAACAAAAACCGCGCTAGGGGAAATTTCATCATTTTTCGCGATAGTTTAGGAATGGGCTAAAATTTGGCAGATTAATTGGAAACAAAAACCCACACCAGGGGCAATTTCGTCATTTTTCGCGACGTTGTCGGAATGCGCTGAAATTTGACAGGTTGATTAGAAACAAAAATCGCGCTAGGGGCAATTTCGTCATTTTTCGCGACGGTGCCGGAATGGGCTGAAATTTGGCAGGTAGGTCGGAAACAAAAACCGCGCTAGGGGAAATTTCGTCATTTTTCGCGATGGTTTCGGAATCATCTAAAATTTGGCAGATTAATTGGAAACAAAAATCCGCGCCAAGGGCAATTTCGTCATTTTTCGCGACGTTGTCGAAATGGGCTGAAATTTGGCAGGTTGATCAGAAACAAAAATCGAGCTAGGGGTAATTTCGTCATTTTTCACGACGGTGTCGGAATGGGCTGAAATTTGGCAGGTTGATTGGAAACAAAAATTACGCCGGGAAAAATTTCGTCATTTTTTGCGACGGTGTCGAAATGGGCTGAAATTTGGCAGGTTGATTGGAAACGAAAATCGCGCCAGGGGCTATTTCATCATTTTTCGCAACGGTGTTGAAATGATCCAAAATTTGGCAGGTTAATTGGAAACAAAAACCCGCGCCAGGGGCAATTTCGTCATTTTTCGCGACGGTGCCGGAATGGGCTGGAATTTGGCAGGTTGGTCGGAAACAAAAATCACGTCGATGGCAATTTCGTCCTTTTCGCGACGGTGTCGGAATGGGCAAAAATTTGACAGATTGATCGGAAACGAAAATCGCGCCAGGGGCTATTTCATCATTTTTCGCGACGGTGTCGTAATGGGCTAAAATTGGGCAGGTTAATTGGAAACAAAAACCCGCGCCAGGGGCAATTTCGTCATTTTTCGCGACGGTGCCGGAATGGGCTGAAATTTGGCAGGTTGGTCGGAAACAAAAATCACGTCGATGGCAATTTCGTCATTTTCGCGACGGTGTCGGAATGGGCTGAAATTCGGTAGGTTGATTGGAAACGAAGATCGCGCCGGGGGCAATTTCGTCATTTTTCGCGACGGTGTCGGAATGGGCTGAAATTTGGCAGGTTGATTGGAAACGAAAACCGCGCTAGGGGCAATTTCGTCATTTTTTTGAAGGTGTCGGAATGGGCTGAAATTTGGAAGGTTGATTGGAAACAAAAATCGCGCCGGGGGCAATTTCGTCATTTTTCGCGACGGTGCCGGAATGGGCTGAAATTTGGCAGGTTGATCGGAAACAAAAATCAAGCTAGGGGCAACTTCGTCATTTTTGCGACGGTGCCGGAATAGGCTGAAATTTTGCAGGTTGATTGGAAACAAAAATTGCGCTGATGACAATTTCGTCATTTTTCACGACTATGTCGGAATGGGTTGAAATTTGGCAGGTTTATTGGAAACAAAAATTGTGCCGGGTACAATTTCGTCATTTTTCACGACGGTGTCGGAATGGGCAGAAATTTGGCAAGTTGATTGGAAACGAAAATCGCGCCGGGGGCAATTTCGTCATTTTTTGCGACGGTGTTGGAATGGGCTAAAATTTGGCAGGTTGATTGGAAACAAAAACCGCGCTTGGGGCAATTTCCTAATTTTTCGCGACGGTGTCGAAATGGGCTGAAATTTGGCAGGTTGATTGGAATGAAAATCGCGCCGGGGGCTATTTCGTCATTTTTCGCGACGGTGTTGGAATGGGCTAAAATTTAAAAGGTTAATTGGAAACAAAAACCAGCACCAGGGGTAATTTCATCATTTTTCGCGACGACATCTGAATGGGCCAAAATTTGGCAGGTTAATTGGAAACAAAAATCACGCCAGGGGCAATTTCGTCTTTTTTCGCGACGGCGTCGGAATGGGCTGAAATTTGGCAGGTTGATTGGAAACGAAAACCGCGCTAGGGGCAACTTCGTCATTTATCGCGACAGGGTCGTAATGGGCCAAAATTTGGCAGGTCAATTGGAAACATAAATCGCGCCGGGGACAGTTTCGTCATTTTTCGCGACGGTGTCGGAATGGGCTGAAATTTAGCAGGTTGATTGGAATCGAAAACCGCGCTAGGGGCAATTTCGTCATTTTTCGTGACGGTGTCCGAATGGGTTGAAATTTGGCAGGTTGATCGGAAACAAAAGTCAAGCTAGGGGCGATTTCGTCATTTTTCGCGACGGTGCGGGAATGGCCAGGAAATTGGCAGGTTGATTGGAAACAAAAATTGCGCCGAGGTCAATTTCGTCATTTTTCACGACGGTGTCGGAATGGGTTGAAATTTGGCTGGTTTATTGGAAACAAAAATTGTGCCAGGGGCAATTTCATCATTTTTCACGACGGTGTCGGAATGTGCTGTAATTTGGCAGGTTGGTCGGAAACAAAAATCGCGCCGGGGACAATTTCGTCATTTTTCACGACGGTGTCGGAATGGGCTGAAATTTGGCAGGTTGATCGGAAACAAAAACCGCGCTAGGGGCAATTTCGTCATTTTTAGCGACGGTTTTGGAATGGGCTGAAATTTGGCAGGTTGATTGGAAACGAAAATCGCACCGGACGCTATTTCGCCATTTTTCGCAACGGTGTCGGAATGGGCAAGAATTTGACGGGTTGATCGGAAACAAAAACCCGCGCTAGGGGCAATTTCATCATTTTTCGAGACGGTGTCGGAATGGGCTGAAATTTGGCAGGTTGATCGGAAACAAAAACCGCGCTAGGGGCAATTTCGTCATTTTTCACGACGGTGTCGGAATGGGTTGAAATTTGGCTGGTTTATTGGAAACAAAAATTGTGCCAGGGGCAATTTCATCATTTTTCACGACGGTGTCGGAATGGGCTGAAATTTGGCAGGTTGATCGGAAACAAAAATCGCGCGGGGCAATTTCGTCATTTTTCGCGACGGTGTCGTAATGGGCTAAAATTTGGCATGTTAATTGGCAGGTTGATCAGAAACAAAAACTACGCTCGGGGTAATTTCGTCATTTTTCACGACAGTGCCGGAATGGGCTGAAATTTGGCAGGTTGATTGGAAACAAAAATTGCA
>NW_019261099.1:0-1027 GCF_002742605.1 Olea europaea var. sylvestris | reverse complement strand
GCTTTGGTTCATTGGCACATTTACAATCTAATTTTACTAAAATTTCACCTGGATTATGTTCATTGCGTGCTTCTAATCAAATTTAACTAAAATTTTACATTGATTTGGTTAATTGGCGCATTCCCAATCAAATTTGACTAAAATTTAACCTGAGTTTGGTTCATTGGCGCGTTTAGAATCAAATTTGGCTTAAATTTCACCTGGACAATGTTCATTTACGTGTTTCCATTCAAATTTGACTAAAATTTCAACTGAATTTGGTTCATTGAAGTGTTTACAATTAAATTTGACTAAAATCTCACATGGATTATGTTCATTTGCGAGTTTTCAATCAAATTTGATTAAAATTTCGCATTTATTTGGTTCATAGACGCGTTCCCAATTGAATTTGACTAAAATTTAACCTGAGTTTGGTTCATTGGATCGTTTACAATCAAATTTGACTTAAATTTCACATTGATTTGGTTCGTTGGCGCGTTCCCAATCAAATTTGATAAAATTTCACCTGAGCTTGGTTCATTGGCACGTTTACAATCAAATTTGACTAAAATCTCACCTGGATTGTGTTCATTTGCGAGTTTTCAATCAAATTTGACTAAAACTTCAACAGAATTATATTCATTTGAGCGTTTCCAATCAAATTTGACTAAAATTTCACAATGGTTTGGTTCATTTGCGCATTCCCAATCAAATTTGACTAAAATTTCACCTGACTTTGGTCCATTGGCGGGTTTGCAATCTAATTTTACTAAAATTTCACTTGGATTTTGTTCATTTGCGTGCTTCCAATCAAATTTGAATAAAATTTAACTTGAGTTTGGTTCATTGGATCGTTTGCAATCAAATTTGACTAAAATTTCACCGGGACTTTGTTCATTTGCGTGTTTCCATTTAAATTTGAGTAAAATTTCACCTGAGTTTGGTTCATTGGGGCGTTTACAATCTAATTTGACTTAAATTTCACCTGGACTATGTTCATTTGCGTGTTTCCATTCAAATTTGACTAAAATTTCACCTGAGTTTGGTT
>NW_019261098.1:0-1028 GCF_002742605.1 Olea europaea var. sylvestris | reverse complement strand
CCAATTGACACTTATAACAATGCATGTGTCAAACAATGTGTCAAAAATCTATTTACAAATAGTAAAGTTCAATCGGTAAGAAATTTGCATCATGTACACTATGGTGGACATTTTAGTTAACACTTTGCCACGTGCCATATGCCTGTTGGACAGTTTCAATATCAAACAGGTTTCCAATCCAATTGACACCTGACAACATTGTAAGTGTCAAACAACATGTCAAAAATTAGTGTACTAACAGCAAAGTTCAATCGGTAAGAACCTTGCTACATGTAAACCATGGTGTACACCTTAGTTTACACCTTGCCACGTGATATTACCCTATTGGACAGTTTAAATTTCAAACAATTTTCCAATCCAATTGAACTTAACAACAATGCAAGTGTCAAACAATATGTCAAAATTCAGTGTACAAATACCAAAGTTCAATCGGTAAGAACCTTGCTTCATGTACACTATGGTGTACACTTTTGTTTACACTTTGCCACGTGACATATCCCTATTGGGTAGTTTAAATTTCGTACAATTTTCCCATCCAATTGACACTTCAGAACAATGCAAGTCCGAAATAACGTGTCAAAAATTAGTGTACAAATAGCAAAGTTCAATCGATAATAGTTTACACGTTGTCATGTGACATTATTAAATTTTAAATAGTTTTCCCATCGAATTGATACTTGACAACAATGAAGGTGTCAAACAACGTGTCGAAAATTAGTGTACAAATAGCAAAGTTCAATCGATACGGACCATGCCACATGTACACTATAGTGTACACTTTAGTTTACACTTTGCAACATGACATTACCCTGTTGTACAGTTTAGATTTGAAACACTTTTCCCATCGAATTTACGATTGACAACAATGCAAGTTTCAAGGAACGTGTTAGAAATCAATGTACAAATTGCAAAGTTCAATCGGTTATAACCTTGCGACATGTACATTATGGTGTACACTTTAGTTTAGACATTGCCACTTGACATTACCCTGTTGGATAGTTCAAATTTCAAACTATTTTCCAACCCAA
>NW_019261097.1:0-1028 GCF_002742605.1 Olea europaea var. sylvestris | reverse complement strand
TTTTTTTGTCATGTTGATAAATTATTATACTTATAATTATTATACTTATAAAAGTTATGAAATGATATAATGATTTCGATATGATATGAAATGACTATCCGGTACCAAAGAATATACCATGAGCTCTTATCGGTTTCAAATGATATGATGATGGTATGCTTATTTTTAAAGCATGATCTAAATATTTTATCCGGGATCGCACCACTATCTTTGTGTCCTACTGAGTATTCCCTTGTACTGATCCTTTTCACTACTCCTCACAGGTTAGAACGGGTCATTGGTTGGCAAGCAATGTGGTGTTTTCGTGATGCCAGGATATTCGAAATTAATAACTCAAATCAGAGTAACGTAGTGAAACATTTTAATTTCAATATTTTATCTTGGTTTCTTAGGGATTTTATTTTATGATTTAAGACATGATTTAGTTGGTTTTATAATTTGATATGTGCAAGATATTTTAGTAGGATTACTTTATCATTTAGTTAATAAATGTGAAATGCATGATTTTTATTTTTTTATATATTTTTTGCTTCGCTATGAGTTCCTTCTACCATTTAAATTGCACTTATAAGATTTATGTGATCTCACTATTAAAGTAAATGAATTGGGTAATGATTTCAAATCCTTAAAATTGAGTCGTTACACAAATTGTTATTAATTGCCTAAGTCGAGATAATGTTCTGTTAACTACATCGATTTATCTATCTATTTGTCGGCAACAAATTACTAAAATAAAAGCTTAGTTCCAAACTTCGGTAAAACTCTTCAGAAGTTGCTATGGAACTTAACATCCCTATTAGACACAATACTCCTAGGTATACCGTAGAATCACATTCTCTAAAGAATAAATCAGCTATTTTTGTCATATAAATCAGCTATCCATCACCACAATATAATCTCTACCCTTTTTTAGCCCCAACACAAAGTCCATAGACACATCAACTCATGGTCTCGTAGGAAATAGTAAGGGTACATGTTTACAACCCTCTTGGTAAAATCTAATATTTTACCCTCTTTACAAGTAATGC
>NW_019261096.1:0-1028 GCF_002742605.1 Olea europaea var. sylvestris | reverse complement strand
TATTCGTGCAAGCAGAGTATAGAAGGCTATTGCTTCAAATTTTTATTTGTGTTTTGTCAAGAAGATTGCAAATTTTTTCGTATGAGACAGTTCAAGTTAACTTGGCAAAAAACTGGGTGAAGAAGATCACATTGGTTGAAGGTTGATATTTCTTAAGAAGATTCTTTATTTCCCTCTAGTAGAGGTGTTAGCTCGCAGGCCACAGGTGAGCTGGTTTGCACGAGTTTTTTGCTGCTTGGCTCGTGCCCCCAGCTTGCCTCAGGCTTGAGCCAGTTAGCTACTCGTTAGCAGAATTTTGACTAAAACAGTTGTAACATTTGCGAGATTTACCAATGTCGATATCCTATAAGTCATGTATTGTTATATTTGCATGATCTAATTTGTGTCTGCCAATTTGCAGTCTGAGCAAACGGGGAACCAATATACGCTAACATGCTCGAGTAATGGGAAAAGCAAGACGTTTTCCTTGCTAAATCCGACTGCAAGGCAGATTCAGGGGCTATGTGCACAGCTCTGTTGATGATGAACAAGATTGTATCAATTGAATGTGGTATATTCCAGTTTGATATATACATATACAGATTGAACACTTGCCAGTTTCTTCTTTAATTTTGGCTATTATGTGAATTCATAGCTCATTGGTTTGTTTATGTTGATACAATTTATATACAGAGATGATTTACTGAATAAATATATGTTTATTTCGTCTATTTCTGTTGGAATTTTTTTGGCAGGCTTCTGATGTGAGTTTAGGCCAACTAATAGCGTTGTCATCAATTTAAGACTTCTCTTTCATCCTTTTTTTTTTTTTTTGTTAAATACATAATTTAATTATTTAAGAAAGTTACAACATATTTGTAATTGTCCTTAACCGACTCTGCAATACATTTCTTTTATTTGGACTCAACTGCCATAAATATGAAAGTTAAAATCAAATGCTTCAAATGATTAGTTGGGGACTCAAGTGCTCCATTGTGTAAAGAATAATGTTATCTATTACAAATTTTAGGTGTCGTAAGTCTACGTAG
>NW_019261095.1:0-1028 GCF_002742605.1 Olea europaea var. sylvestris | reverse complement strand
CCATAAGTACTTTTTGGAAATGTAGCGACCGTTTTGGATTGAACTCACCACTTCATCGTGACGTATAAGGGATTTCGACCATTCTTCAAATGGATGACCGCTTGTATATTTAGAAAGCTTGGAGAGTCGACGGACGAAGAATTGAGCGTAACTTTTGCACAAAGCGTCCATTTTGGGCCCATAAGTACTTATTGGAAATGTAGCGACCGATTTGGATTGAACTCACCACTTCATCGTGACGTACGAGGGATTTTGGCCATTTTTCGAAAGAATGAGCACTTGCATATTTGGAACGCTTGGATTGTCGGCGTACGAAGAAATGAGCATAACTTTTGCACGCGGTGTCCATTTTGGGCCCATAAGAACTTTTTATAAATGTAGCGACCATTTTGGATTGCACACACCACTTCATCGTGACGTACGAGGGATTTTGGCCATTCTTCGAAAGGATGGGAGCTTGTATATTTAGAACGCTTGGAGAGTCAGCGGACGACGAATTGAGCGTAACTTTTGCACACGGTGTCTGCTTTGTGCCGATAAGAACTTTTTGGAAATGTAGTGACCGTTTTGGATTGAACTCACCACTTCGTCGTGATGTATGAGGGATTTCGGTCATTTTTCGAAAGTGTGAGCACTTGTATATTTGGAACGCTTGGATTGTCGGCGTACGAAGAAATGAGCATAACTTTTGCACGCGGTGTCCATTTTGGGCCCATAAGTACTTTTTGGAAATGTAGCGACCGTTTTGGATTGAACTCACCACTTCGTCGTGACATACGAGGCATTTTGGCCATTCTTCGAAAGAATGAGCGCTTGTATATTTAGAACGCTTGGAGGGTCGACGGACGAAGAATTGAGCGTAGCTTTTGCACTCGGTGTCCGTTTTGGGCCCATAAGTACTTTTTGGAAATGTAGCGACCGTTATGGATTGAACTCATCACTTCATCGTGACGTAAGAGGGAATTTGGCCATTCTTCAAAAGGATGAGCGCTTGTATATTTAGGACGCTTGGAGAGTCGGCGGACGAA
>NW_019261094.1:0-1028 GCF_002742605.1 Olea europaea var. sylvestris | reverse complement strand
CTGTTTGGACATCCGAATAATTAATTTCCTTATTGATTATGTCAGGTTGAAGAAGTTCTGGATAGAAAATTAACAAAGAAAAATCGCACCAAGGGCAATTTTGTCATTTGTCATGACGGTGTCGGAATTGGCCAAAATTTGGCAGGTTGATTGGAAACGGCCCGCAAAATTGGACTCAGGGTACAGACCCGGGATCACAAAATGTTTGCCAAATTCCTTCGTTTGGGCCTTCGAATACTTAATTTCCTTTTTAATTGTGTCAGGTTGAAGAAGTGCTGGACAAAAAATTAACAAAGCAAAACTGCACCAGGGGCAATTTTGTCATTTTTCGTGACGGTGTCGGAATGGGCCGAAATTTTACAGGTTGAATGGAAACGGCCCGCGAAATTGGACTCGGGGCACAGACCCGTGATCACGGGATTTTAGCCAAATTCCTTCGTTTGGGCCTCCGAATAATTAATTTCCTTATTAATTACGTCAGGTTGAAGAATTGTTGGACAGAAAATTAACAAAACAAAACCGCACCAGGGGCAATTTTGTCATTTTTCGCGACGGTGTCGGAATGGACCGTAATTTAGCAGGTTGACTGGAAACGGCCCAAGAAATTTGACTTTGGGCACAGGCCCGTGATCACGGGAGTTTAGCCAAATTCCTTTGTTTGGGCCTCCGAATAATTAATTTCTTTATTAATTATGTCAGGTTGAAGAAGTGTTGGACAGAAAATTAACAAAGAAAAACCTCACCAGGGGCAATTTTGTCATTTGTCACGACAGTGTCGGAATGGGCCAAAATTTGGCATGTTGATTGGAAACAGCCCGCGAAATTGGACTCAGGGCACAAACCCGGGATCACGACATTTTAGCTAAATTCTTTCGATTGGGCCTTCGAATAGATAATTTCCTTATTAATTATTTCGGGTTGAAGAAGTGCCAGACAGAAAATTATCAAAGAAGAACCGCACCATGGGCAATTTTGTCATTTTTCGCGACGGTGTCGGAATGGGCCGAAATTTGGCAGGTTGATTGGAA
>NW_019261093.1:0-1028 GCF_002742605.1 Olea europaea var. sylvestris | reverse complement strand
TTGGAATCGAGCCAATGAAAAGTGGCTTTTCATTTCATGATAACTTCGGGTTGGTTCGTTTTTAGCGAATTTCTAGTCCAATTCGATTGGAATCAAGCCAATGAAAAGTGGTTTTTTATTTCATGATAACTTCGAGTTTGTTCATTTTTGGCGAATTGCTGGTCTAAATCGATTGGAATCGAGCCAATGAAAAGTGGCTTTTGATTTCATGACAACTTCGGGTTTGTTCGATTTTGGCGAATTGCTAGTCTGATTCGATTGGAATCGAGCCAAAGAAAAGTAGTTTTTCATTTCATGATAACTTCGGGTTTGTTCATTTTTAGAGAATTGCCAGTATCAATCAATTGGAATTGAGCTAACGAAAAGTTGATTTTGATTTCATGATAACTTCGGGTTTGTTCGTTTTTTGCGAATTGCTAGTCTAATTCGATTGGAATCGAGCCAATGAAAAGTGGCTTTTGATTTCATTGTAACTTTGGGTTTGTTAGTTTTTTGCGAATTGCTAGTTTAATTCGATTGGAATTGAGCCAAAGAACAGTGGTTTTTCATTTCATGATAACTCTGGGTTTGTTCATTTTTGGCAAATTGCTAGTCAAAATTGATTGGAATCGAGCTAATGAAAATTTGATTTTGATTTCATTATAACTTCGAGTTTGTTCATTTTTAGCGAATTGCTAGTCTAATTCGATTGGAATCGAGCGAATGAAAAGTGGTTTTTCATTTCATGATAACTTCGGATTTTTTCATTTTTGGCGAATTGCTAGTCCAATTCAATTGGAATCGAGCCAATGAAAAATGGCTTTTCATTTCATGATAACTTCGGGTTTGATCGTTTTTGGATAATTGCTAGTCTAATTCTATTGGAATCGAGACAAAGAAAAGTGATTTTTCATTTCATGATAACTTCGGGTTTGCTCGTTTTTGGCGAATTGCTAGTGTAAATCTATTGGAATCGAGCCAATGAAAAGCGGCTTTTGATTTCATGATAACTTTGGGTTTGTTCAGTTTTTGCGAATTGCTAGTCTAAT
>NW_019261092.1:0-1028 GCF_002742605.1 Olea europaea var. sylvestris | reverse complement strand
GATCACGGGATTTTAGCCAAATTCCTTCGTTTGGGCCTTCGAATAATTAATTTCCTTATTAATTATGTCAGGATGAAGAAGTGGAGGATAGAAAATTAAGAAAGCAAAACCACACCTGGGGCAATTTTGTCATTTTTCGCGACAGTGTCGAAATTGGCCGAAATTTGCCAGGTTGATTCGAAACAGCACGCGAAATTGGACTCGGTGCACAGACCCGGGATCACAGGACTTTATCCAAACTCCTTCGTTTGGGCCTCCGAATAATTAATTTCCCTATTAATTTTGATTGGTTGAAGAAGCGCTGGACCGAAATTTAACAAAAAAAACCGTACCAAGGGCAATTTTGTCATTTTTCGTGACGGTGTCATAACGGGTCGAAATTTGGCAAGTTTATCGGAAACGGCCCGCGAAATTGGACTCGGGGCACAAACCCAGGATCACGATATTTTAGCCAAATCCCTTCGTTTGAGCCTCCGAATAATTAATTACCTTATGAATTATGTTAGGTTGAAAAAGTGTTGGACAGAAAATTAACAAAGCAAAACCGCACTAGGGGCAATTTTGTTGTTTTTCGCCACAATATCGGAATGGGCCGAAATTTGGAAGGTTGATTGGAAACGGCCCACGAAATTGGACTCGAAGTACAGACCTGGGATCACGGGATTTTACCCAAACTCCTTCGTTTGGGCCTCCGAATAATTAATTACTGTATTAATTATGTCAGGTTGAAGAAGTGCTAGACAAAAAATTAACAAAGAAAAATTGCACCAGGGATAATTTTGTCATTTGTCGTAACGGTGTTGGATGGGCCGAAATTTGGCAGGTTTATTGTAAACAGCCCGCGAAATTTGACTCGGGGCACAGACCCGGGATCACAGGATTTTAGCGAAATTCCTTCGTTTAGGCCTCCGAATAATTAATTTCCTTATTAATTATGGCAGTTGAAGAAGTGCTGGACAGAAAATTAACAAAGAAAAATCGCACCAGGGGCAATTTTGTCATTTGTAGCGATGGTGTCGGAATGGGCC
>NW_019261091.1:0-1028 GCF_002742605.1 Olea europaea var. sylvestris | reverse complement strand
TAGGTTGATTGAAAACAAAAATCGCGCCAGGGGTACTTTCGTCATTTGTCGCGACGGTGTCGAAATGTGCTGAAATTTGACGGCTTGATAGGAAACAAAAATCGCGCCAGGGGTAATTTCGTCATTTTTCGCGACGGTGTCGGAATGGATTGAAATTTGGCAGGTTGGTCGTAAACAAAAATCGCCCCGGGGGTAATTTCGTCATTTGTCGCGACGGTGTCGGAATGGATTGAAATTTGGCAGGTTGATCGGAAGCAAAAATCGCGCCAGGGGTAATTTCGTCATTTGTAGCGACAGTGTCGGAATGGGCAGAAATTTGACAGGTTGATCGGAAACAAAAATCGCACTGGGGGCAATTTCGTCATTTGTCGCGACGGTGTTTGAATGGGCCGAAATTTGGCAGGTTGATCGGAAATAAAAATCGCGCCAGGGACAATTTCGTCATTTGCCGCGTGTTGTCGGAATGGGCTAAAATTTGACAAGTTGATCGGAAACAAAAGCCGCGTCAAGTGCAATTTCGTCATTTGTCGCGACGGTGTCGGAATGGGCTAAAATTTGATAGGTTTATCGGAAACGAAAATCACGCCGGGGCATTTTCGTCATTTTTCGCGACGGTGTCGGATTGGGCCGAAATTTGGTAGGTTGATTGGAAAAAAAATCGTGGTCGACGGTGTCGGAATCGACTGAAATTTGACAGATTGATCGGAAACAAAAATCGCGCCAGGGGCATTTTCGTCATTTTTCGCAATGGTGTCGGAATGGGCAGGAATTTGACGGGTTGATCGGAAACAAAAATCGTGCCATGGGTAATTTCGTCATTTGTCGCGACGGTGTTTGAATGGGCTGAAATTTGGCGGGTTGATCGGAAACAAAAATCGCGCCAGGGGCAATTTCGTCATTTGACGCGACGGTGTCGGAATGGGCTAAAATTTGACAGGTTGATCGGAAACGAAAATTGTTACGGTGCATTTTCGTCATTTTTCGCATCCGTGTCGGATTGGGCTGAAATTTGGTAGGTTGATTGGAAA
>NW_019261090.1:0-1028 GCF_002742605.1 Olea europaea var. sylvestris | reverse complement strand
ATTATAGACAAAGTGGATGGATAAATACATTCCTAGAGGGGTTATGCAAGTATCTCTCTTTTAGTAAACTGAAAGTCAAGGCAGACTTGAAGCAAGGGGATCTTTTAAATTCATCAAACCTCGTATGCTCTCTGAGTTTTGATCGAGATGGTGAATTTTTTGCAACTGCTGGCGTAAACAAGAAGATCAAAGTTTTTGAATATAATTCGATCTTAAATGAAGATCGTGATATCCATTATCCTGTGGTTGAAATGGCAGGCAGGTCAAAGCTTAGCAGCATATGTTGGAATGGCTATATCAAAAGCCAGATCGCTTCAAGTAATTTCGAAGGTGTGGTGCAGGTAGGCCGGAGTTCCAGTACTAGATATAATTTACATTTTCTTTCTACTTAGATTGTTAAATCATTTTTTGATCAAATATTGTGTAGGTATGGGATGTTACAAGGAGTCAAATTTTCATGGAAATGAAAGAACATGAAAGGCGTGTCTGGTCTGTGGACTTCTCTGTAGCAGAACCAACAATGCTGGCCAGCGGCAGTGATGATGGTTCAGTTAAGCTCTGGAATATCAATCAGGCAATTCTTATTTTGCACTTGGTGGATGTCTGCTTTGAAACTACATGTACTTGCAGTCATCTAGTTATCATTGCTGTGTATATTCAGTTCTGAATGTAATAAAGTTGTTTCTCTTACATGGGTTGCTATTGCAGGGAGTAAGTGTTGGTACAATCAAGACAAAGGCCAATGTCTGCTGTGTTCAATTCCCCTTAGACTCTGGTCGTTTCCTTGCTTTCGGTTCAGCAGATCATAGGATATATTACTATGATCTACGCAACTCAAAAATGCCTCTGTACACTTTAGGTGGGCATAACAAAACAGTGAGCTACGTTAAGTTCATAGATTCAACGACTCTTGTGTCTGCATCTACGGATAACACATTAAAGCTTTGGGATTTGTCAATGTGCACGTCACGAGTACTTAATTGTCCTCTCCAAACATTTACAGGCCATCTGAATGTGAAGGTATTTGT
>NW_019261089.1:0-25704 GCF_002742605.1 Olea europaea var. sylvestris | reverse complement strand
TGTGCAAAAGTTACGCTCAATTCTTCGTACGCTGGCAATCCAAGCGTTCCAAATATGCAAGTGCTCACTCTTTCGAAAAATGGTTGAAATCCCTCATACGTCACGACGAAGTTGTGAGTTCAACCCAAAACGGTCGCTACATTTCCAAAAAGTACTTATGGTTCCCAAACGGACACCGGGTGCAAAAGTTGCGCTCAATTCTTCGTACGTCGACAATCCAAGCGTTCCAAATATGCAAGTGCTCATTCTTTCAAAAAATGACCGAAATCCCTCATACGGCACGACAAGGTTGTGAGTTCAACCCAAAACGGTCGCTACATTTCCAAAAAGGACTTATGGGCCTAAAACGGACACCGGGTGCAAAAGTTACGCTCAATTCTTTGTACGCCGACAATCCAAGCGTTCCAAATATGCAAGTGCTCGTTCTTTCAAAAAATGGCCAAAATCCCTCATATGTCACGAAGAAGTTGTGAGTTGAATCTAAAACGGTCGCTACATTTCCAAAAAGGACTTATGGGCCTAAAACGGACACCGGGTGCAAAAGTTACGCTCAATTCTTTGTACGCCGACAATCCAAGCGTTCCAAATATGCAAGTGCTCGTTCTTTCAAAAAATGGCCAAAATCCCTCATATGTCACGAAGAAGTTGTGAGTTGAATCTAAAACGGTCGCTACATTTCCAAAAAGGACTTATGGGCCTAAAACGGACACCGGGTGCAAAAGTTTCGCTCAATTCTTCATACGCCGACAATCCAAGCGTTCCAAATATGCAAGTGCTCATTCTTTCGAAAAATGATCGAAATCCCTCATACGTTACGAAGAAGTTGTGAGTCAAATCCTAAACGGTCGTTACATTTCCAAAAAGGACTTACGGGCCCAAATCGGACACCGGGTGCAAAGGTTTCACTCAATTCTTCGTACGTCGACAATCCAAGCGTTCCAAATATGCAAGTGCTCATTCTTTCGAAAAATGGCCAAAATCCCTCATACGTCACGAAGAAGTTGTGAGTTAAATCCTAAACGGTCGCTACATTTCCAAAAAGGACTTACGGGCCCAAAACGGACACCGGGTGCAAAAGTTACGCTCAATTCTTTGTACGCCGACAATCCAAGCGTTCCAAATATGCATGTGCTCACACTTTCGAAAAATGATCAAAATCCCTGATACGTCACGAGGAAGTGGTGAGTTCAATCCAAAACGGTCGCTACATTTCCAAAAAGTACTTGTGGTCCTAAAACGGACACCGTGTGCAAAAGTTATGCTCAATTCTTCGTCCGCCGACAATCCTAGAGTTCCATATATGCAAGTGCTCATTCTTTCGAAAAATGGCCGAAATCCCTCATACATCACGACGAAGTTGTGAGTTCAATCCAAAACGGTCGCTACATTTCCAAAATGTATTTATGGTCCTAAAAGGACACCGTGTGCAAAAGTTACGCTCAATTCTTCGTACGTCGGCAATCCAAGCGTTCCAAATATGCAAGTGCTCACTCTTTCGAAAAATGATCGAAATCCCTCATACGTCACGAAGAAGTTGTGAGTCAAATCCTAAACGGTCGCAACATTTCAAAAAAGGACTTACGGGCCCAAATCGGACACCGGGTGCAAAGGTTTCACTCAATTCTTCGTACGTCGACAATCCAAGCGTTCCAAATATGCAAGTGCTCACTCTTTCGAAAAATGATCGAAATCCCTCATACGTCACGAAGAAGTTGTGAGTCAAATCCTAAACGGTCGCAACATTTCAAAAAAGGACTTACGGGCCCAAAACGGACACCGGGTGCAAAAGTTACGCTCAATTCTTTGTACGCCGACAATCCAAGTGTTCCAAATATGCATGTGCTCACACTTTTGAAAAATGATCGAAATCCCTGATACGTCACGAGGAAGTGGTGAGTTCAATCCCAAACGGTCGCTACATTTCCAAAAAGTACTTGTGGTCCTAAAACGGACACCGTGTGCAAAAGTTACGCTCAATTCTTCGTCCGCCGACAATCCAAGAGTTCCATATATGCAAGTGCTCATTCTTTCGAAAAATGGCCGAAATCCCTCATACATCACGACGAAGTTGTGAGTTCAATCCAAAACGGTCGCTACATTTCCAAAATGTATTTATGGTCCTAAAAGGACACTGTGTGCAAAAGTTACGCTCAATTCTTCGTACGTCGGCAATCCAAGCGTTCCAAATATGCAAGTGCTCACTCTTTCGAAAAATGGCGAAAATCCCTCATATGTCACGACGAAGTGGTGAGTTCAACCCAAAACGGTCGCTACATTTCCAAAAAGTACTTATGGTCCCAAAACGGACACCGTGTGCAAAAGTTACGCTCAATTCTTCGTACACCGGCAATCCAAGCGTTCCAAATATGCAAGTGCTCACTCTTTCGAAAAATGGCCAAAATCCCTCATACGTCACGATGAAGTTGGGAGTTCAATCCAAAACGTTCGCTACATTTCCAAAAAGTACTTATGGTCCGAAAAAGGACACTGGGTGCAAAAGTTACGCTCAATTCTTCGTACTCTGGCAATCCAAGCGTTTTAGATATGCAAGTGCTCACTCTTTCAAAAAATGGCGAAAATCCCTCATACGTCACGACGAAGTTGTGAGTTCAACCCAAAACGGTCGCTACATTTCCAAAAAGTACTTATGGTCCCAAAACGGACACCGTTTGCAAAAGTTACGCTCAATTCTTCGTACACCGGCAATCCAAGCGTTCCAAATATGCAAGTGCTCACTCTTTCGAAAAATGGCCGAAATCCCTCATACGTCACGATGAAGTTGGGAGTTCAATCCAAAACGGTCGCTACATTTCCAAAAAGTACTTATGGTCCGAAAAAGGACACTGGGTGCAAAAGTTGCACTCAATTCTTCGTACGTCGACAATCTAAGCTTTCCAAATATGCAAGTGCTCATTCTTTCGAAAAATGGCCGAAATCCCTCGTACGTCACGACGAAGTGGTGAGTTCAATCCAAATCGGTCGCTACATTTCCAAAAAGTACTTATGGTCACAAAACGGACACCGTGTGCAAAAGTTACGCTCAATTCTTCATACGCCGGTAATCCAAGTGTTCCAAATATGCAAGTGCTCACTCTTCCGAAAAATGGCCGAAATCCCTCGTACGTCACGACGAAGTTGTGAGTTCAATCCAAAACGGTCGCTACATTTCTAAAAAGTATTTATGGTCCCAAAACGGACACCGTGTCCAAAAGTTACGCTCAATTCTTCGTACGTCGACAATCTAAGCGTTCCAAATATGCAAGTGCTCACTCTTTCGAAAAACGGCCGAAATCCCTCGTACGTCACGACGAAGTTGTGAGTTCAATCCAAAACGGTCGCTACATTTTCAAAAAGTACTTATGGTCCCAAAACGGACACCGTGTCCAAAAGTTACGCTCAATTCTTCATCCGCCGACAATCCAAGAGTTCCAAATATGCAAGTGCTCATTATTTAGAAAAATGGCCGAAATCTCTCATACATCACGACGAAGTTGTGAGTTCAATCCAAAACGGTCGCTACATTTCCAAAAAGTACTTATGGTCCTAAAAGGACACCGTGTGCAAAAGTTACGCTCAATTCTTCGTACGTCGGCAATCCAAGCGTTCCAAATATGCAAGTGCTCACTCTTTCGAAAAATGGTTGAAATCCCTCATACGTCACGACGAAGTTGTGAGTTCAACCCAAAATGGTCGCTACATTTCCAAAAAGAACTTATGGTCCGAAAAAGGACACTGGGTGCAAAAGTTGCGCTCAATTCTTCGTACGTCGACAATCTAAGCGTTCCAAATATGCAAGTGCTCATTCTTTCGAAAAATGGCCGAAATCCCTCATACGTCACGACGAAGTTGTGAGTTCAACCCAAAACGGTCGCTACATTTCCAAAAAGTACTTATGGTCCCAAAACGGACACCGTGTGCAAAAGTTACGCTCAATTCTTCGTACACCGGCAATCCAAGCGTTCCAAATATGCAAGTACTCACTCCTTCGAAAAATGGCCGAAATCCCTCATACGTCACGATGAAGTTGGGAGTTCAATCCAAAACGGTCGCTACATTTCCAAAAAGTACTTATGGTCCGAAAAAGGACACTGGGTGCAAAAGTTGCGCTCAATTCTTCGTACGTCGACAATCTAAGCGTTCCAAATATGCAAGTGCTCATTCTTTCGAAAAATGGCCGAAATCCCTCGTACGTCATGACGAAGTGGTGTGTTCAATCCAAATCGGTCGCTACATTTCCAAAAAGTACTTATGGTCACAAAACGGACACCGTGTGCAAAAGTTACGTTCAATTCTTCGTACGTCGACAATCCAAGCATTCCAAATATGCAAGTTCTCACTCTTTCGAAAAATGGCCGAAATCCCTCATACGTCACGAAGAAGTTGTGAGTTAAATCCTAAACGGTCGCTACATTTCCAAAAAGGACTTACGGGCCCAAAACGGACACTGGGTGCAAAAGTTACGCTCAATTCTTTGTACGCCGACAATCCAAGCGTTCCAAATATGCATGTGCTCACACTTTCGAAAAATGATCGAAATCCCGGATACGTCACGAGGAAGTGGTGAGTTCAATCCAAAACGGTCGCTACATTTCCAAAAAAAGTACTTATGGTCCCAAAATGGACACTGTGTGCAAAAGTTACGCTCAATTCTTCGTACGCCGGCAATCCAAGCATTCCAAATATGCAAGTGCTCACTCTTTCGAAAAATGGCCGAAATCCCTCATACGTCATGAAGAAGTTGGGAGTTCAATCCAAAACGGTCGCTACATTTCCAAAAAGTACTTATGGTCCCAAAAAGGATACCGGGTGCAAAAGTTGCGCTCAATTCTTCGTACGTCGACAATCCAAGCGTTCCAAATATGCAAGTGCTCACTCTTTCGAAAAATGGCCGAAATCCCTCATACGTCATGAAGAAGTTGGGAGTTCAATCCAAAACGGTCGCTACATTTCCAAAAAGTACTTATGGTCCCAAAACGGACACCGTGTGCAAAAGTTACGCTCAATTCTTCGTCCGCCGACAATCCAAGAGTTCCAAATATGCAAGTGCTCACTCTTTTGAAAAATGGCCGAAATCCCTCATACGTCACGATGAGGTTGGGAGTTCAATCAGAAACGGTCGCTACATTTCCAAAAAGTACTTATGG
Organism: Olea europaea var. sylvestris; assembly: GCF_002742605.1. NCBI lineage: Eukaryota > Viridiplantae > Streptophyta > Magnoliopsida > Lamiales > Oleaceae > Olea > Olea europaea. The sequence goes on along the minus strand of NW_019261089.1, from coordinate 20,560 downwards.
TCCGAAGAAGGACACTGGGTACGAAAGTTGCGCTCAATTCTTCGTACGTCGACAAACTAAGCGTTCCAAATATGCAAGTGCTCATTCTTTCGAAAAATGGCTGAAATCCCTCGTACGTCACGACGAAGTGGTGAGTTCAATCCAAATCGGTCGCTACATTTCCAAAAAGTACTTATGGTCACAAAACGGACACCGTGTGCAAAAGTTACGCTCAATTCTTCGTACGCCGGCAATCCAAGTGTTCCAAATATGCAAGTGCTCACTCTTTCGAAAAACGGCCGAAATCCCTCGTACGTCACGACGAAGTTGTGAGTTCAATCCAAAACGTTCGCTACATTTCCAAAAAGTACTTATGGTCCCAAAACGGACACCGTGTGCAAAAGTTACGCTCAATTCTTCGTCCGTCGACAATCCAAGCGTTCCAAATATCCAAGTGCTCATTCTTTCAAAAAATGGCCGAAATCCCTCATATGTCACGAAGAAGTTGTGAGTTAAATCCTAAACGGTCGCTACAGTTCCAAAAAGGACTTATGGTCCCAAAACGGACACCGTGTGCAAAAGTTACGCTCAATTCTTCGTCCGTCGACAATCCAAGCGTTCCAAATATGCAAGTGCTCGTTCTTTCAAAAAATGGCCGAAATCCCTCATATGTCACGAAGAAGTTGTGAGTTAAATCCTAAACGGTCGCTACATTTCCAAAAAGGACTTACGGGCCCAAAACAGACACCGGGTGCAAAGGTTTCCCTCAATTCTTCGTACGTCGACAATCCAAGCGTTCCAAATATGAAAGTGCTCATTCTTTTGAAAAATGGCCGAAATCCCTCATACGTCACGAAGAAGTTGTGAGTTAAATCCAATACGGTCGCTACATTTCCAAAAACGACTTACGGGCCCAAAACGGACACCGGGTGCAAAAGTTACGCTCAATTCTTAGTACGCCGCCAATCCAAGCGTTCCAAATATGCATGTGCTCACACTTTCGAAAAATGATCGAAATCCCTCATACATCACGACGAAGTGGTGAGTTCAATCCAAAACGGTCGCTACATTTCCAAAAAGTACTTATGGTCCTAAAAGGACACCGTGTGCAAAAGTTACGCTCAATTCTTCGTAATCTGGCAATCCAAGCGTTCCAGATATGCAAGTGCTCACTCTTTCGAAAAATGGCGAAAATCCCTCATACGTCACGACGAAGTTGTGAGTTCAACCCAAAACGGTCGCTACATTTCCAAAAAGTACTTATGGTCCCAAAACGGACACCGTGTGCAAAAGTTACGCTCAATTCTTCGTACACCGGCAATCCAAGCGTTCCAAATATGCAAGTGCTCACTCTTTCAAAAAATGGCTGAAATCCCTCATACGTCACGATGAAGTTGGGAGTTCAATCCAAAACGGTCGCTACATTTCCAAAAAGTACTTATGGTCCCAAAAAGGACACTGGGTGTAAAAGTTGCGCTTCATTCTTCGTACGTCGACAATCTAAGCGTTCCAAATATGCAAGTGCTCATTCTTTCGAAAAATGACCGAAATCCCTCGTACGTCACGATGAAGTGGTGAGTTCAATCCAAATCGGTCGCTACATTTCCAAAAAGTACTTATAGTCACAAAACATACACCGTGTGCAAAAGTTACGCTCAATTCTTCGTACGCCGGCAATCCAAGTGTTCCAAATATGCAAGTGCTCACTCTTCCGAAAAATGGCCGAAATCCCTCGTACGTCACGACGAAGTTGTGAGTTCAATCCAAAACGGTCGCTACATTTCCAAAAAGTACTTATGGTCCCAAAACGGACACCGTGTGCAAAAGTTACGCTCAATTCTTCGTACGCCGACAATCCAAGCGTTCCAAATATGCAAGTGCTCATTCTTTCAAAAAATGGTCGGAATCCCTCATACGTCACGACAAGGTTGTTAGTTCAATCCAAAACGGTCGCTACATTTTCAAAAAGTACTTATGGTCCCAAAAAGGACACCGTGTCCAAAAGTTACGCTCAATTCTTCGTCCGCCGACAATCTAAGAGTTCCAAATATGCAAGTGCTCATTATTTAGAAAAATGGCCGAAATCCCTCATACATCACGACGAAGTTGTGAGTTCAATCCAAAACGGTCGCTACATTTCCAAAAAGTACTTATGGTCCTAAAAGGACACCATGTGCAAAAGTTATGCTCAATTCTTTGTACGTCGGCAATCCAAGCGTTCCAAATATGCAAGTGCTCACTCTTTCGAAAAATGGTTGAAATCCCTCATACGTCACGACGAAGTTGTGAGTTCAACCCAAAATGGTCGCTACATTTCCAAAAAGTACTTATGGTCCGAAAAAGGACACTGGGTGCAAAAGTTGCGCTCAATTCTTTGTACGTCGACAATCTAAGCGTTCCAAATATGCAAGTGCTCATTCTTTTGAAAAATGGCCGAAATCCCTCATGCGTCACGACGAAGTTGTGAGTTCAACCCAAAACGGTCGCTACATTTCCAAAAATTACTTATGGTCCCAAAACGGACACCGTGTGCAAAAGTTACGCTCAATTCTTCGTACACCGGCAATCCAAGCGTTCCAAATATGCAAGTGCTCACTCTTTCGAAAAATGGCCGAAATCCCTCATACGTCACGATGAAGTTGGGAGTTCAATCCAAAACGGTCGCTACATTTCCAAAAAGTACTTATGGTCCGAAAAAGGACACTGGGTGCAAAAGTTGCGCTCAATTCTTTGTACATCGACAATCTAAGCGTTCCAAATATGCAAGTGCTCATTCTTTCGAAAAATGGCCGAAATCCCTCGTATGTCATGACGAATTGGTGAGTTCAATCCAAATCGGTCGCTACATTTCCAAAAAGTACTTATGGTCACAAAACGGACACCGTGTGCAAAAGTTTCGCTCAATTCCTCGTACGCCGGCAATCCATGCGTTCCAAATATGCAAGTGCTCACTCTTTCGAAAAATGGCCGAAATCCCTCGTATGTCACAACGAAGTTGTGAGTTCAATCCAAAACGTTCGCTACATTTCCAAAAAGTACTTATGGTCCCAAAACAGAAACCGGGTGTAAAAGTTGCACTCAATTCTTCGCACGTCGACAATCCAAGTGTTCCAAATATGCAAGTGCTCATTCTTTCAAAAAATGGTTGGAATCCCTCATACGTCATGACAAGGTTGTGAGTTCAACCCAAAACGGTCGCCACATTTCCAAAAAGTACTTATGGTCCCAAAACGGACACCATGTGCAAAAGTTACGCTCAATTCTTCGTCCGCCGACAATCCAAGAGTTCCAAATATGCAAGTGCTCATTATTGAGAAAAATGGCCGAAATCCATCATACATCACGACGAAGTTGTGAGTTCAATCCAAAACGGTCGCTACATTTCCAAAAAGTACTTATGGTCCTAAAAGGACACCGTGTGCAAAAGTTACGCTCAATTCTTCGTCCGCCGACAATCCAAGCGTTCCAAATATGCAAGTGCTCGTTCTTTCAAAAAATGGCCGAAATCCCTCATACGTCACGACGAAGTGGTGAGTTCAATCCAAAACGGTCGCTACATTTCCAAAAAGTACTTATGGTCCTAAAACGGACACCGTGTGGAAAAGTTACGCTCAATTCTTCGTCCGCCGACAATCCAAGCGTTCCAAATATGCAAGTGCTCGTTCTTTCAAAAAATGGCCGAAATCCCTCATACGTCACGACAAGGTTGTGAGTTCAACCCAAAACGGTCGCTACATTTCCAAAAAGTACTTATGGTCCCAAAACGGACAACGTGTGCAAAAGTTACGCTCAATTCTTCGTCCGCCGACAATCCAAGCGTTCCAAATATGCAATGCTCGTTCTTTGAAAAAATGGCCGAAATCCCTCATATGTCACGAAGAAGTTGTGAGTGAAATCCTAAACGGTCGCTACATTTCCAAAAAGGACTTACGGGACCAAAACGGACACCGGGTGCAAAAGTTACGCTCAATTCTTTGTACGCCGACAATCCAAGCGTTCCAAATATGCAAGTGCTCACACTTTCAAAAACGATCGAAATCCCTCATACGTCACGACGAAGTGGTGAGTTCAATCCAAAACGGTCGCTACATTTCCAAAAAGGACTTACGGGCCTAAAACGGACACCGGGTGCGAAGGTTTCGCTCAATTCTTCGTACGCCGACAATCCAAGCGTTCCAAATATGCAAGTGCTCATTCTTTCGAAAAATGACCGAAATCCCACATACGTCACGAAGAAGTTGTGAGTCAAATCCTAACCGGTCGCTACATTTCCAAAAAGGACTTACGGGCCCAAAACGGACACCGGGTGCAAAGGTTGCCCGCAATTCTTCGTACGTCAACAATCCAAGCGTTCCAAATATGCAAATGCTCATTCTTTCGAAAAATGACAGAAATCCCTCATACGTCACGAAGAAGTTGTGAGTCAAATCCTAAACGGTTGCTACATTTCCAAAAAGGACTTACGGGCCCAAAACGGACACCGGGTGCAAAGGTTTCACTCAATTCTTCGTACGTCGACAATCCAAGCGTTCCAAATATGCAAGTGCTCACTCTTTCGAAAAATCACTACATTTCCAAAAAGTACTTATGGTCCTAAAATCGCTACATTTCCAAAAAGGACTTACGGGCCCAAAACGGACACCGGGTGCCAAAGTTACGCTCAATTCTTCGTACGTCGACAATGTAAGCGTTCCAAATATGCAAGTGCTCACTCTTTCGAAAAATCACTACATTTCCAAAAAGTACTTATGGTCCTAAAATCGCTACATTTCCAAAAAGGACTTACGGGCCCAAAACGGACACCGGGTGCCAAAGTTACGCTCAATTCTTCGTACGTCGACAATGTAAGCGTTCCAAATATGCAAGTGCTCACTCTTTCGAAAAATCACTACATTTCCAAAAAGTACTTATGGTCCTAAAATCGCTACATTTCCAAAAAGGACTTACGGGCCCAAAACGGACACCGGGTGCCAAAGTTACGCTCAATTCTTCGTACGTCGACAATGTAAGCGTTCCAAATATGCAAGTGCTCACTCTTTCGAAAAATCACTACATTTCCAAAAAGTACTTATGGTCCTAAAATCGCTACATTTCCAAAAAGGACTTACGGGCCCAAAACGGACACCGGGTGCCAAAGTTACGCTCAATTCTTCGTACGTCGACAATGTAAGCGTTCCAAATATGCAAGTGCTCACTCTTTCGAAAAACGGCCGAAATCCCTCGTACGTCACGACGAAGTGGTGAGTTCAATCCAAATCGGTCGCTACATTTCCAAAAAGTACTTATGGACCGAAGAAGGACACTGGGTACAAAAGTTGCGCTCAATTCTTCGTACGTCGACAATGTAAGCGTTCCAAATATGCAAGATCTCATTCTTTCGAAAAATGGCTGAAATCCCTCGTACGTCACGACGAAGTGGTGAGTTCAATCCAAATCGGTCGCTACATTTCCAAAAAGTACTTATGGTCACAAAACGGACACCGTGTGCAAAAGTTACGCTCAATTCTTCGTACGCCGGCAATCCAAGTGTTCCAAATATGCAAGTACTCACTCTTTCAAAAAATGGCCGAAATCCCTCGTACGTCACGACGAAGTTGTGAGTTCAATCTAAAATGTTCGCTACATTTCCAAAAAGTACTTATGGTTCCAAAACGGACACCGGGTGCAAAAGTTGCACTCAATTCTTCGTACGTCGACAATCCATGCGTTCCAAATATGCAAGTGCTCATTCTTTCAAAAAATGGCCGGAATCCCTCATACGTCACGACAAGGTTGTGCGTTCAATCCTAAACGGTCGCTACATTTCCAAAAAGTACTTATGGTCCCAAAACGGACACCGTGTGCAAAAGTTACGCTCAATTCTATTTCCGCCGACAATCCAAGAGTTCCAACTATGCAAGTGCTCATTATTTAGAAAAATGGCCGAAATCCCACATACATCACGACGAAGTTGTGAGTTCAATCCAAAACGGTCGCTACATTTCCAAAAAGTACTTATGGTCCTAAAAGGACACCGTGTGCAAAAGTAACGCTCAATTCTTCGTACGTCGGCAATCCAAGCGTTCCAAATATGCAAGTGCTCACTCTTTCTAAAAATGGTTGAAATTCCTCATACGTCACGACGAAGTTGTGAGTTCAACCCAAAACGGTAGCTACATTTCCAAAAAGTACTTATGGTCCCAAAACGGACACCGGGTGCAAAAGTTGCGCTCAATTTTTCGTACGTCGACAATCCAAGCGTTCCAAATATGCAAGTGTTCGTTCTTTCAAAAAATGGCCGAAATCCCTCATACGTCACGACAAGGTTGTGAGTTCAACCCAAAACGGTCGCTACATTTCCAAAAAGTACTTATGGTCCCAAAACGGACAACGTGGGCAAAAGTTACGCTCAATTCTTCGTCCGCCGACAATCCAAGCGTTACAAATATGCAAGTGCTTGTTCTTTCAAAAAATGGCCGAAATCCCTCATATGTCACGAAGAAGTTGTGAGTTAAATCCTAAACGATCGCTACATTTCCAAAAAGGACTTACGGGCCCAAAACGGACACCGAGTGTAAAAGTTACGCTCAATTCTTTGTACGCCGACAATCCAAGCGTTCCAATTATGCAAGTGCTCACACTTTCGAAAAATGACCGAAATCCCTCATACGTCACGACGAAGTGGTGAGTTCAATCCAAAACGGTCGCTACATTTCCAAAAAAGACTTACGGACCAAAAACGGACACCGGGTGCAAAGGTTTCGCTCAATTCTTCGTACGTCGACAATCCAAGCGTTCCAAATATGCAAGTGCTCATTCTTTCGAAAAATGGCCGAAATCCCTCGTACGTCACGACGAAGTGGTGAGTTCAATCCAAAACGGTCGCTACATTTCCAAAAAGTACTTACGGACCAAAAACGGACACCGGGTGCAAAGGTTTCGCTCAATTCTTCGTACGCCGACAATCCAAGCGTTCCAAATATGCAAGTGCTCATTCTTTCGAAAAATGACCAAAATCCCTCATACGTCACGAAGAAGTTGTGAGTCAAATCCTAAACGGTCGCTACATTTCCAAAAAGGACTTACGGGCCCAAAACGGACACCGAGTGTAAAAGTTACGCTCAATTCTTTGTACGCCGACCATCCAAGCGTTCCAAATATGCAAGTGCTCACACTTTCAAAAAATGATCGAAATCCCTCATACGTCACGACGAAGTGGTGAGTTCAATCCAAAACGGTCGTTACATTGCCAAAAAGGACTTACGGGCCTAAAACGGACACCGGGTGCGAAGGTTTCGCTCAATTCTTCGTACGCCGACAATCCAAGCATTCCAAATATGCAAGTGCTCATTCTTTCGAAAAATGATCGAAATCCCACATACGTCACGAAGAAGTTGTGAGTCAAATCCTAAACGGTCGCTACATTTCCAAAAAGGACTTACGGGCCCAAAACGGACACCGGGTGCAAAGGTTGCCCTCAATTCTTCGTACGTCAACAATCCAAGTGTTCCAAATATGCAAATGCTCATTCTTTCGAAAAATGACAGAAATCCCTCATACGTCACGAAGAAGTTGTGAGTCAAATCCTAAACGGTTGCTACATTTCCAAAAATGACTTACGGGCCCAAAACGGACATCGGGTGCAAAGGTTTCACTCAATTCTTCGTACGTCGACAATCCAGGCGTTCCAAATATGAAAGTGCTCATTTTTTCGAAAAATGGCCGAAATCCCTCATACGTCACGGAGAAGTTGTGAGTTAAATCCTAAACGGTCGCTACATTTCCAAAAAGGACTTACGGGCCCAAAACGGACCCCGGGTGCAAAAGTTATGCTCAATTCTTTGTACGCCGACAATCCAAGCGTTCCAAATATGCATGCGCTCACACTTTCGAAAAATGATCGAAATCCCGGATACGTCACGAGGAAGTGGTGAGTTCAATCCAAAACGGTCACTACATTTCCAAAAAGTACTTATGGTCCCAAAACGGACACCGTGTGCAAAAGTTACGCTCAATTCTTCGTCCGCCGACAATCCAAGAGTTCCAAATATGCAAGTGCTCATTCTATCGAAAAATGGCCGAAATCCCTCATACATCACGACGAAGTTGTGAGTTCAATCCAAAACGGTCGCTACATTTCGAAAAAGTACTTATGGTCCCAAAACGGACACCGTGTGCAAAAGTTACGCTCAATTCTTCGTCCGCCGACAATCCAAGAGTTCCAAATATGCAAGTGCTCATTCTATCGAAAAATGGCCGAAATCCCTCATACATCACGACGAAGTTGTGAGTTCAATCCAAAACGGTCGCTACATTTCGAAAAAGTACTTATGGTCCCAAAACGGACACCGTGTGCAAAAGTTACGCTCAATTCTTCGTCCGCCGACAATCCAAGAGTTCCAAATATGCAAGTGCTCATTCTATCGAAAAATGGCCGAAATCCCTCATACATCACGACGAAGTTGTGAGTTCAATCCAAAACGGTCGCTACATTTCGAAAAAGTACTTATGGTCCCAAAACGGACACCGTGTGCAAAAGTTACGTTCAATTCTTCGTACACCATCAATCCAAGCGTTCTAAATATGCAAGTGCTCACTCTTTCGAAAAATGGCCGAAATCCCTCATACGTCACGATGAAGTTGGGAGTTCAATCCAAAACGGTCGCTACATTTCGAAAAAGTACTTATGGTCCCAAAACGGACACCGTGTGCAAAAGTTACGCTCAATTCTTCGTACACCATCAATCCAAGCGTTCTAAATATGCAAGTGCTCACTCTTTCGAAAAACGGCCGAAATCCCTCGTACGTCACGACGAAGTGGTGAGTTCAATCCAAATCGGTCGCTACATTTCCAAAAAGTACTTATGGTCACAAAACTGACATCGTGTGCAAAAGTTACGCTCAATTCTTCGTACGCCGGCAATCCAAGTGTTCCAAATATGCAAGTGCTCACTCTTTCGAAAAACGGCCGAAATCCCTCGTACGTTACGACGAAGTTGTGAGTTCAATCCAAAATGTTCGCTACATTTCCAAAAAGTACTTATGGTTCCAAAACGGACACCGGGTGCAAAAGTTGCACTCAATTCTTCGTACGTCGACAATCCATGCGTTCCAAATATGCAAGTGCTCATTCTTTCAAAAAATGGCCGGAATCCCTCATACGTCACGACAAGGTTGTTCGTTCAATCATAAACGGTCGCTACATTTCCAAAAAGTACTTATGGCCCCAAAACGGACACCGTGTGCAAAAGTTACGCTCAATTCTATTTCCGCCGACAATCCAAGAGTTCCAACTATGCAAGTGCTCATTATTTAGAAAAATGGCCGAAATCCCACATCCATCACGACGAAGTTGTGATTTCAATCCAAAACGGTCGCTACATTTCCGAAAAGTACTTATGGTCCTAAAAGGACACCGTGTGCAAAAGTAACGCTCAATTCTTCGTACGTCGGCAATCCAAGCGTTCCAAATATGCAAGTGCTCACTCTTTCTAAAAATGGTTGAAATTCCTCATACGTCACGACGAAGTTGTGAGTTCAACCCAAACGGTAGCTACATTTCCAAAAAGTACTTATGGTCCCAAAACGGACACCGGGTGCAAAAGTTGCGCTCAATTCTTCGTACGTCGACAATCCAAGCGTTCCAAATATGCAAGTGTTCGTTCTTTCAAAAAATGGCCGAAATCCCTCATTCGTCACGACAAGGTTGTGAGTTCAACCCAAAACGGTCGCTACATTTCCAAAAAGTACTTATAGTCCCAAAACGGACAACGTGTGCAAAAGTTACGCTCAATTCTTCGTCCGCCGACAATCCAAGCGTTCCAAATATGCAAGTGCTCGTTCTTTCAAAAAATGGCCGAAATCCCTCATATGTCACGAAGAAGTTGTGAGTTAAATCCTAAACGATCGCTACATTTCCAAAAAGGACTTACGGGCCCAAAATGGACACCGGGTGTAAAAGTTACGCTCAATTCTTTGTACGTCGACAATCCAAACGTTCCAATTATGCAAGTGCTCACACTTTCAAAAAATGACCGAAATCCCTCATACGTCACGACGAAGTGGTGAGTTCAATCCAAAACGGTCGCTACATTTCCAAAAAAGACTTACGGGCCAAAATCGGACACCGGGTGCAAAGGTTTCGCTCAATTCTTCGTACGTCGACAATCCAAGCGTTCCAAATATGCAAGTGCTCATTCTTTCGAAAAATGGCCAAAATCCCTCATACGTCACGAAGAAGTTGTGAGTTAAATCCTAAACGGTCGCTACATTTCCAAAAAGGACTTACGGGCCCAAAACGGACACCGGGTGCAAAAGTTACGCTCAATTCTTTGTACGCCGACCATCCAAGCGTTCCAAATATGTAAGTGCTCACACTTTCGAAAAATGACCAAAATCCCTCATACGTCACGACAAAGTGGTGAGTTCAATCCAAAACGGTCGCTACATTTCCAAAAAGGACTTACGGGCCCAAAACGGACACCGGGTGCAAAGGTTTCGCTCAATTCTTCGTACGCCGACAATCCAAGCGTTCCAAATATGCAAGTGCTCATTCTTTCGAAAAATGGCCAAAATCCCTCATACGTCACGACGAAGTTGTGAGTTAAATCCAAAATGGTCGCTACATTTCCAAAACGTACTTTTGGGCCCAAAATGGACACCGGGTGCAAAAGTCACGCTCAATTCTTGGTATGCCGACAATCCAGGCGTTCCGAATATGAAAGTGCTCATACTTTCAAAAAATGACCAAAATCCCTCATACGTCACGATGAAGTGGTGAGTTCAATCCAAAACGGTCGCTACATTTCCAAAAAGGACTTACGGGCCCAAAAAGTACATCAGGTGCAAAGGTTTTGCTCAATTCTTCGTACGCCGACAATCCAAGCGTTGCAAACATGCAAGAGCTCATTCTTTCGAAATAAGATCGATATCCCTCATACGTCATGAAGAAGTTGTGAGTCAGACCCTCAACGGCATTTCCAAAAAGGACTTACGGGCCAAAAACGGACACCGGGTGAAAAAGTTACGCTCAATTCTTTGTACGTCGACAATCCAAGCGTTCCAAATATGCAAGTGCTCACACTTTCGAAAAATGACCGAAATCCCTAATACTTCACGACGAAGTGGTGAGTTCAATCCAAAACGGTCGCTACATTTCCAAAAAGTACTTATGGTCCTAAAAGGACACCGCGTGCAAAAGTTACGCTCAATTCTTCGTACGCCGGCAATCCAAGCGTTCCAAATATGCAAGTGCTCATTCTTTCAAAAAATGGCCGGAATCCCTCATACGTCACGACAAGGTTGTTAGTTCAATCCAAAATGGGCGCTACATTTCCAAAAAGTACTTATGGTCCTAAAAGGACACCGCGTGCAAAAGTTACGCTCAATTCTTCGTACGCCGGCAATCCAAGCGTTCCAAATATGCAAGTGCTCATTCTTTCAAAAAATGGCCGGAATCCCTCATACGTCACGACAAGGTTGTTAGTTCAATCCAAAATGGGCGCTACATTTCCAAAAAGTACTTATGGTCCTAAAAGGACACCGCGTGCAAAAGTTACGCTCAATTCTTCGTACGCCGGCAATCCAAGCGTTCCAAATATGCAAGTGCTCATTCTTTCAAAAAATGGCCGGAATCCCTCATACGTCACGACAAGGTTGTTAGTTCAATCCAAAATGGGCGCTACATTTCCAAAAAGTACTTATGGTCCTAAAAGGACACCGCGTGCAAAAGTTACGCTCAATTCTTCGTACGCCGGCAATCCAAGCGTTCCAAATATGCAAGTGCTCATTCTTTCAAAAAATGGCCGGAATCCCTCATACGTCACGACAAGGTTGTTAGTTCAATCCAAAATGGGCGCTACATTTCCAAAAAGTACTTATGGTCCTAAAAGGACACCGCGTGCAAAAGTTACGCTCAATTCTTCGTACGCCGGCAATCCAAGCGTTCCAAATATGCAAGTGCTCATTCTTTCAAAAAATGGCCGGAATCCCTCATACGTCACGACAAGGTTGTTAGTTCAATCCAAAATGGGCGCTACATTTCCAAAAAGTACTTATGGTCCTAAAAGGACACCGCGTGCAAAAGTTACGCTCAATTCTTCGTACGCCGGCAATCCAAGCGTTCCAAATATGCAAGTGCTCATTCTTTCAAAAAATGGCCGGAATCCCTCATACGTCACGACAAGGTTGTTAGTTCAATCCAAAATGGGCGCTACATTTCCAAAAAGTACTTATGGTCCTAAAAGGACACCGCGTGCAAAAGTTACGCTCAATTCTTCGTACGCCGGCAATCCAAGCGTTCCAAATATGCAAGTGCTCATTCTTTCAAAAAATGGCCGGAATCCCTCATACGTCACGACAAGGTTGTTAGTTCAATCCAAAATGGGCGCTACATTTCCAAAAAGTACTTATGGTCCTAAAAGGACACCGCGTGCAAAAGTTACGCTCAATTCTTCGTACGCCGGCAATCCAAGCGTTCCAAATATGCAAGTGCTCATTCTTTCAAAAAATGGCCGGAATCCCTCATACGTCACGACAAGGTTGTTAGTTCAATCCAAAATGGGCGCTACATTTCCAAAAAGTACTTATGGTCCTAAAAGGACACCGCGTGCAAAAGTTACGCTCAATTCTTCGTACGCCGGCAATCCAAGCGTTCCAAATATGCAAGTGCTCATTCTTTCAAAAAATGGCCGGAATCCCTCATACGTCACGACAAGGTTGTTAGTTCAATCCAAAATGGGCGCTACATTTCCAAAAAGTACTTATGGTCCTAAAAGGACACCGCGTGCAAAAGTTACGCTCAATTCTTCGTACGCCGGCAATCCAAGCGTTCCAAATATGCAAGTGCTCATTCTTTCAAAAAATGGCCGGAATCCCTCATACGTCACGACAAGGTTGTTAGTTCAATCCAAAATGGGCGCTACATTTCCAAAAAGTACTTATGGTCCTAAAAGGACACCGCGTGCAAAAGTTACGCTCAATTCTTCGTACGCCGGCAATCCAAGCGTTCCAAATATGCAAGTGCTCATTCTTTCAAAAAATGGCCGGAATCCCTCATACGTCACGACAAGGTTGTTAGTTCAATCCAAAATGGGCGCTACATTTCCAAAAAGTACTTATGGTCCTAAAAGGACACCGCGTGCAAAAGTTACGCTCAATTCTTCGTACGCCGGCAATCCAAGCGTTCCAAATATGCAAGTGCTCATTCTTTCAAAAAATGGCCGGAATCCCTCATACGTCACGACAAGGTTGTTAGTTCAATCCAAAATGGGCGCTACATTTCCAAAAAGTACTTATGGTCCTAAAAGGACACCGCGTGCAAAAGTTACGCTCAATTCTTCGTACGCCGGCAATCCAAGCGTTCCAAATATGCAAGTGCTCATTCTTTCAAAAAATGGCCGGAATCCCTCATACGTCACGACAAGGTTGTTAGTTCAATCCAAAATGGTCGCTACATTTCCAAAAAGTACTTATCGTCCAAAAACGGACACCGTGTGCAAAAGTTACGCTCAATTCTTCTTCCGCCGACAATCCAAGAGTTCCAAATATGCAAGTGCTCATTATTTAGAAAAATGGCCGAAATCCCTCATACATCACGATGAAGTTGTGAGTTCAATCCGAAACGGTCGCTACATTTCCAAAAAGTACTTATGGTCCTAAAAGGACACCGTGTGGAAAAGTTACGCTCAATTCTTCGTACGCCGGCAATCCAAGCGTTCCAAATATGCAAGTGCTCACTCTTTCGAAAAATGGCCGAAATCTCTCGTACGTCACGACGAAGTTGTGAGTTCAATCCAAAACGTTCGCTACATTTCCAAAAAGTACTTATGGTCCCAAAACGGACACCGGGTGCTAAAGATGCACTCAATTCTTCGTACGTCGACAATCCAAGCGTTCCAAATATGCAAGTACTCATTCTTTCAAAAAATGACTGAAATCCAACATACGTCATGACAAGGTTGTGAGTTCAATCCAAAACGGTCGCTACATTTTTCCAAAAAGTACATATGGTCCTAAAACGGACACCGTGTGCAAAAGTTACGCTCAATTCTTCGTCCGCCGACAATCCAAGAGTTCCAAATATGCAAGTGCTCATTATTTAGAAAAATGGCCGAAATCCCTCATACATCACGACGAAGTTGTGAGTTCAATCCGAAACGGTCGCTACATTTCCAAAAAGTACTTATGGCCCTAAAAGGACACCGTGTGGAAAAGTTACGCTCAATTCTTCGTACGCCGGCAATCCAAGCGTTCCAAATATGCAAGTGCTCACTCTTTTGAAAAATGGCTGAAATCCCTCATACGTCACGACGAAGTTGTGAGTTCAACCCAAACCGATCGCTACATTTCTAAAAAGTACTTATTGTCCCAAAACGGACACCAGGTGCAAAAGTTGCGCTCAATTCTTCGTACGTCGACAATCCAAGCGTTCCATATATGCAAGTGCTCATTCTTTCAAAAAACGGCCAAAATCCCTCATACGTCACGACAAGGTTGTGAGTTCAACCCAAAACGGTCGCTACATATTCAAAAAGTACTTATGGTCCTAAAACGGACACCGTGTGCAAAAGATACGCTCAATTCCTCATCCGCCGACAATCCAAGCGTTCCAAATATGCAAGTGCTCGTTCTTTCGAAAAATGGCCGAAATCCCTCATGCGTCACGAAGACGTTGTAAGTTAAATCCTAAACGGTCGCTACATTTCCAAAAAGGACTTACGGGCCCAAAACGGACACCAGGTGCAAAAGTTACGCTCAATTCTTTGTACGCTGACAATCCAAGCGTTCCAAATATGCAAGTGCTCATTCTTTCGAAAAATGACCGAAATCCCTCATACGTCACGAAGAAGTTGTGAGTCAAATCCTAAACGGTCGCTACATTTCCAAAAATGACTTACGGGCCCAAAACGGACATCGGGTGCAAAGGTCACGCTCAATTCTTTGTACGCCGACAATCCAAGCGTTCCAAATATGCAAGTGCTCACACTTTCGAAAAATGACCGAAATCCCTCATACGTCACGACGAAGTGGTGAGTTCAATCCAAAATGGTCGCCACATTTTCCAAAAGGACTTATGGGCCCAAAACGGACACCGGGTGCAAAGGTTTTGCTCTATTCTTCGTACGCCGACAATCCAAGCATTCCAAATATGCAAGTGCTCATTCTTTCTAAAAATGGCCGAAATCCCTCATACGTCACGAAGAAGTTGTGAGTTAAATCCTACACGGTCGCTACATTTCCAAAAAGGACTTACGGGCCCAAAACGGATACCGGGTGCAAAAGTTACGCTCAATTCTTTGTACGCGGACAATCCAAGCGTTCCAAATATGCAAGTGCTCATTCTTTCGAAAAATGGCCAAAATCCCTCATACGCCACGACGAAGTTGTGAGTTAAATCAAAAACGATCGCTACATTGCCAAAAAGGACTTATGGGCCCAAAACGGACACCGGGTGCAAAAGTTACGCTCAATTCTTCGTACGTCGACAATCCAAGAGTTCCAAAATATGCAAATGCTCACTTTTTCGAAAAATGGCCAAAATCCCTCATACGCCACGACGAAGTTGTGAGTTCAATCCAAAACGGTCGCTACATTTCCAAAAAGTACTTATGGTCCCAAAACGGACACCGTGTGCAAAAGTTATGCTCAATTCTTCGTCCGCCGACAATCCAAGAGTTCCAAATATCCAAGTGCTCATTCTTTCGAAAAATGGCCGAAATCCCTCATACATCACGACGAAATTGTGAGTTCAATCCAAAACGGTTGCTACATTTCCAAAAAGTACTTGTGGTCCTAAAAGGACACCGTGTGCGAAAGTTATGCTCAATTCTTCGTATGCCGGCAATCCAAGCGTTCCAAATATGCAAGTGCTCACTCTTTCGAAAAATGGCGAAAATCCGTCATACGTCACGACGAAGTAGTGAGTTCAACCCAAAACGGTCGCTACATTTCCAAAAAGTACTTACGGTCCCAAAACGGACACCGTGTGCAAAAGTTACGCCCAATTCTTCGTACGCCGGCAATCCAAGCGTTCCAAATATGCAAGTGCTTACTCTTTCGAAAAATGGCTGAAATCCCTCATACGTCATGACGAAGTTGGGAGTTCAATCCAAAACGATTGCTACATTTCCAAAAAGTACTTATGGTCCCAAAAAGGACACTGGGTGCAAAAGTTGCGCTCAAGTCTTCGTACGTCGAGAATCTAAGCGTTCCAAATATGCACGTGCTCATTCTTTCGAAAAATGGCCAAAATCCCTCATACGTCACGACGAAGTTGTGAGTTCAATCCAAATCGGTCGCTACATTTTCAAAAAGTACTTATGGTCCCAAAATGGACACCGTGTGCAAAAGTTACGCTCAATTCTTCGTCCGCCGACAATCCAAGCGTTCCAAATATGCAAGTGCTCATTCTTTCAAAAAATGGCCGGAATCCCTCATACGTCACGACAAAGTTGTTAGTTCAATCCAAAACGGTCGCTACATTTCCAAAAAGTACTTCTCGTCCCAAAACGGACACCGTGTGCAAAAGTTACGCTCAATTCTTCGTCCGCCGACAATCCAAGCGTTCCAAATATGCAAGTGCTCACACTTTCAAAAAATGACCGAAATCCCTCATACGTCACGACGAAGTGGTGAGTTCAATCCAAAATGGTCGCTACATTTCCCAAAAGGACTTATGGGCCCAAAAATGACACCGGGTGCAAAGGTTTTGCTCAATTCTTCGTACGTCGACAATCCAAGCGTTCCAAATATGCAAGTGCTCACTCCTTCAAAAAATGGCCAAAATTTCTCATACGTCACGATGAAGTGGTGAGTTCAACCCAAAACGGCCGCTACATTTCCAAAAAGTACTTATGGTCCCAAAACGGACACCGTGTGCAAAAGTTAAGCTCAATTCTTCGTACGCCGGCAATCCAAGTGTTCCAAATATGCAAGTGCTCACTCTTTCGAAAAACGGCTGAAATCCCTCGTACGTCACAACGTTGTGAGTTCAATCCAAAACGTTCGTTACATTTCCAAAAAGTACTTGTGGTCCCAAAACGGACACCGGGTGTAAAAGTTGCACTCAATTCTTCGTACGTCGACAATCCAAGCGTTCCAAATATGCAAGTGCTCATTCTTTCAAAAAATGGCCGGAATCCCTCATACGTCACGACAAGGTTGTTAGTTCAATCCAAAATGATCGCTACATTTCCAAAAAGTACTTATCGTCCCAAAACGGACACCGTGTGCAAAAGTTACGCTCAATACTTCGTCCGCCGACAATCCAAGAGTTCCAAATATGCAAGTGCTCATTATTTAGAAAAATGGCCGAAATCCCTCATACATCACGACGAAGTTGTGAGTTCAATCCAAAACGGTCGCTACATTTCCAAAAAGTACTTATAGTCCTAAAAGGACACCGTGTGCAAAAGTTACGCTCAATTCTTCGTACGCCGGCAATCCAAGCGTTCCAAATATGCAATTGCTCACTCTTTTGAAAAATGGCTGAAATCCCTCATACGTCACGACGAAGTTGTGAGTTCAACCCAAACCGGTCGCCACATTTCTAAAAAGTACTTATGGTCCCAAAACGGACACCGGGTGCAAAAATTGTGCTCAATTCTTCATACGTCGACAATCCAAGCGTTCCATATATGCAAGTGCTCATTCTCTCAAAAAATGGCCGAAATCCCTCATACGTCACGACAAGGTTGTGAGTTCAACCCAAAATGGTCGCTACATTTCCAAAAAGTACTTATGGTCCCGAAACGGACACCGTGTGCAAAAGATACGCTCAATTCTTCATCCGTCGACAATCCAAGCGTTCCAAATATGCAAGTGCTCGTTCTTTCGAAAAATGGCCGAAATCCCTCATGCGTCACGAAGAAGTTGTGAGTTAAATCCTAAACGGTCGCTACATTTCCAAAAAGGACTTACGGGCCCACAACGGACACCGGGTGCAAAAGTTACGCTCAATTCTTTGTACGCCGACAATCCAAGCGTTCCAAATATGCAAGTGCTCACACTTTCGAAAAATGACTGAAATCCCTCATACGTCACGACGAAGGGGTGAGTTCAATCCAAAACGGTCGCTACATTTCCAAAAAGGAATTACGGACCTAAAACGGACACCGGGTGCAAAGGTTTCGCTCAATTCTTTGTACGCCGACAATCCAAGCGTTCCAAATATGCAAGTGCTCATTCTTTCGAAAAATGACCGAAATCCCTCATACGTCATGAAGAACTTGTGAGTCAAATCCTAAACGGTCGCTACAATTCCAAAAAGGACTTACGGGCCCAAAACGGACATCGGGTGCAAAGGTTACGCTCAATTCTTTGTACGCCGACAATCCAAGCGTTCCAAATATGCAAGTGCTCACACTTTTGAAAAATGACCGAAATCCCTCATACGTCACGACGAAGTGGTGAGTTAAATCAAAAACGATCGCTACATTTCCAAAAAGGACTTACGGGCCCAAAACGGACACCGGGTGCAAAAGTTACGCTCAATTCTTTGTACGCGGACAATCCAAGCGTTCCAAATATGCAAGTGCTCACACTATCGAAAAATGGCCGAAATCCCTCATACGTCACGAAGAAGTTGTGAGTTAAATCCTACACGGTCGCTACATTTCCAAAAAGGACTTACGGGCCCAAAACGGACACCGGGTGCAAAAGTTACGCTCAATTCTTTGTACGCGGACAATCCAAGCGTTCCAAATATGCAAGTGCTCACACTATCGAAAAATGGCCGAAATCCCTCATACGTCACGATGAAGTGGTGAGTTCAATCCAAAACGGTCGCTACATTTCCAAAAAGGACTTATGGGCCCAAAACGGACACCGGGTGCAAAAGTTACGCTCAATTCTTCGTACGTCGACAATCCAAGAGTTCCAAAATATGCAAATGCTCACTCTTTCGAAAAATGGCCAACATCCCTCATACGCCACGACGAAGTTGTGAGTTCAATCCAAAACGGTCGCTACATTTCCAAAAAGTACTTATGGTCCCAAAACGGACAACGGGTGCAAAAGTTGCACTCAATTCTTCGTACGTCGACAATCCAAGCGTTCCAAATATGCAAGTGCTCATTCTTTCAAAAAATGGCCGAAATCCCACATACGTCACGACAAGGTTGTGAGTTCAATCCAAAACGCGCTACATTTCCAAAAAGTACTTATGGTCCTAAAACGGACACCGTGTGCAAAAGTTACGCTCAATTCTTCGTCCGCCGACAATCCAAGAGTTCCAAATATCCAAGTGCTCATTCTTTCGAAAAATGGCCGAAATCCCTCATACATCACGACGAAATTGTGAGTTCAATCCAAAACGGTCGCTACATTTCCAAAAAGTACTTGTGGTCCTAAAAGGACACCGTGTGAGAAAGTTACGCTCAATTTTTCGTACGCCGGCAATCCAAGCGTTCCAAATATGCAAGTGCTCACTCTTTCGAAAAATGGCGAAAATCCGTCATACGTCACGACGAAGTTGTGAGTTCAACCCAAAATGGTCGCTACATTTCCAAAAAGTACTTACGGTCCCAAAACGGACACCGTGTGCAAAAGTTACGCTCAATTTTTTGTACGCCGGCAATCCAAGCGTTCCAAATATGCAAGTGCTTACTCTTTTGAAAAATGGCTGAAATTCCTCATACGTCATGACGAAGTTGGGAGTTCAATCCAAAACGATTGCTACATTTCCAAAAAGTACTTATGGTCCCAAAAAGGACACTGGGTGCAAAAGTTGCGCTCAAGTCTTCGTACGTCGACAATCTAAGCGTTCCAAATATGCAAGTGCTCATTCTTTCGAAAAATGGCCAAAATCCCTTATACGTCACGACGAAGTTGTGAGTTCAATCCAAATCGGTCGCTACATTTCCAAAAAGTACTTATGGTCCCAAAACTGACACCGTGTGCAAAAGTTACGCTCAATTCTTCGTACGCCGGCAATCCAAGTGTTCCAAATACGCAAGTGCTCACTCTTTCAAAAACGGCTGAAATCCCTCGTACGTCACGACGAAGTTGTGAGTTCAATCCAAAACGTTTGCTACATTTCCAAAAAGTACTTACGGTCCCAAAACGGACATCGGGTGTAAAAGTTGCACTCAATCCTTCGTACGTCGACAATCCAAGCGTTCCAAATATGCTAGTGCTCATTCTTTCAAAAAATGGCCGGAATCCCTCATACGTCACGACAAGGTTGTGAGTTCAATCCAAAACGATCGCTACATTTCCAAAAAGTACTTCTCGTCCCAAAAAGGACACCGTGTGCAAAAGTTACGCTCAATTCTTCGTCCGCCGACAATCCAAGAGTTCCAAATATGCAAGTGCTCATTATTTAGAAAAATGGTCGAAATCCCTCATACATCACGACGAAGTTGTGAGTTCAATCCAAAACGGTCGCTACATTTTCAAAAAGTACTTATGGTCCTAAAAGGACACCGTGTGCAAAAGTTACGCTCAATTCTTCGTTCGCCGGCAATCCAAGCGTTCCAAATATGCAAGTGCTCACTCTTTCGAAAAATGGCTGAAATCCTTCATACGTCACGACGAAGTTGTGAGTTCAACCCAAAACGGTCGCTACATTTCTAAAAAGTACTTATGGTCCCAAAACGGACAC
>NW_019261088.1:688-1028 GCF_002742605.1 Olea europaea var. sylvestris | reverse complement strand
TGCAAAAAGGAAAGGTGATAGCCTACGCTTCTAGACAATTGAAACAATATGAACAAAACTACCCAACCCATGATCTAGAATTGACTGTGGTAGTTCATGCCCTCAAAATATGGCGTCATTACTTGTATGGAAATAAGTGTGACATTTATACTGACCGTAAGAGTTTGAAGTATTTTTTCACCCAAAAAGAATTAAATATGAGGCAGAGGAGATGGCTAGAGCTAGTAAAGGATTATGATTGTTGTATACACTACCATCCTGGTAAAGCTAATGTAGTAGCTGATGCTCTTAGCAGAAAGGCAGTGGGACAATTAGCAGTACAAATCACTATGCAGGATCA
>NW_019261088.1:0-433 GCF_002742605.1 Olea europaea var. sylvestris | reverse complement strand
TGTGTGCCGAAAGATGAGGGACTGAGGAAAGAAATTTTTGAAGAAGCATACTTAACTCCATATACTGCCCATCTAGGAGGTACAAAAATGTATCGTGATCTAAGGAGCATGTTTTGGTGGAGAAATATGAAACGGTGCATAGGTCTTTTTGTCAAGAGGTGCATGACTTGTCAACAAGTGAAAGCTGAACATCAAAGGCCATCTGGATTGTTGGAACCATTAACAATTCCACAATGGAAATGGGAGCATATAACTATGGATTTTGTTATGGGTTTTCCAAAATCAGCCAAGGGAAATGATGCTATGTGGGTTATAGTAGACCGGTTAACAAAGTCAGCTCATTTTCTACATGTAAGAATGAATTTTAGTATGGATCAATACGCACGATTATACATCAAAGAGGTCATCCGTTTGCATGGTATCCCAGCCTCAA
>NW_019261087.1:0-1028 GCF_002742605.1 Olea europaea var. sylvestris | reverse complement strand
GGATTTCGGCCATTTTTCGAAAGAATGAGCACTTGTATATTTGGAACGCTAGGAGGGTCGGCGTAAGAAGAATTGAGCGTAACCTTTGCACACGTTTTCCGTTTTGGGCCCATAAGTACTTTTTGGAAATGTAGTGACCGTTTTGGATTGAACTCACAACTTCGTCGTGTCGTATGAGTTATTTCGGCCATTTTTCGATAGAATGAGCACTTACATATTTGGAACGCTTGGAGAGTCGGCGTAAGAAGAATTGATCGTAACTTTTGCACACGTTGTCCGTTTTGGGACAGTAAGTACTTTTTTGAAATGTAGCGACCGTTTTGGATTGAACTCACAACTTCGTTGTGACGATGAGGGATTTCGGCCATTTTTCGAAAGAATGAGCACTTGTATATTTGGAACGCTAGGAGGGTCGGCGTAAGAAGAGTTGAGCGTAACTTTTGCACACGTTTTCCGTTTTGGGCCCATAAGTACTTTTTGGAAATGTAGCGACCGTTTTGGATTGAACTCACAACTTCGTCGTGACGTATGAGGGATTTCGGCCATTTTTCGAAACAACGAGCACTTGCATATTTGGAACGCTTTGAGAGTCGTGTAAGAAGAATTGAGCGTAACTTTTGCACACGTTGTCCGTTTTGGGCCCATAAGTAATTTTTGGAAATGTAGCGGCCGTTTTGGATTGAACTCACAACTACGTCGTGTCGTATGAGTTATTTCGGACATTTTTCGATAGAATGAGCACTTGCATATTTGGAACGCTTGGAGAGTCGGCGTAAGAAGAATTGAGCGTAACTTTTGCACACGTTGTCCGTTTTGGGACCGTAAGTACTTTTTGGCAATGTAGCGGCCGTTTTGGATTGAACTCACAACTTCGTCGTGACGTATGAGGGATTTCGGCCATTTTTCGAAAGAATGAGCACTTGTGTATTTGGAACGCTTGGAGGCTCGGCGTAAGAAGAATTGAGCGTAACTTTTGCACCCGTTGTCCGTTTTGGGCCCATAAGTACTTTTTGGAAATGTAGCGACCG
>NW_019261086.1:0-1028 GCF_002742605.1 Olea europaea var. sylvestris | reverse complement strand
AAAAATACCAAAATGGCCCCAACTAAATTCTATTTGTCAAACACGTTTTTCTCTTCCCGGATTGATAACTTAATCTTCATTTCTTCATTAACGTAAAATGAACACGTTAACTTCAACTTCATTTTCTCATGTGATTATTCTTTTAAAATATGAGAAACATAAGCTATAATCAGCAATAGATTAACACAAATTTTGTTTCGAGATAACATCGTGCATAGTACGATCTTTTTTTGTTGTCGAGTAGGTTGTTCTTTTTCTATGAGTACCAAAGAAGGAAAAGACTTGAAAGGGATCAGATAGCATTGATATCCACACAATAAATGTTAGAAATGTGTTTTGGGCATTATAAGGTACAAGTGTTCATAGCATTGAGAGAGATGGAAAGGCCTAGATTATAAGGCTAGAGAAGAAATTCAGCCTAGGTACCATGAGCAGTCATCATTTCAAAATTTACTCCCTCCAGCAAGCACTTATAAAAATCCCATTTCAGGGAGAGTATAAGCCAAAAAATAAAAATAAAATAAAAAATTATCTATTTTAAAGATTAGGATGAGCTGAAATTTAAAAATTTCTAAACTAACTCACGCCATAAGACCTCTACACAACACGAGATCTAGTTGACAAAAAATATCGAGGGTAAAAAAAAAAATTGGATTTTATATAATCTGGTTAATTTATATATAAATAAGTTTTTGATAAATAGTCTTTTTACTAAAAAATTACTTTTTTGATCCATTCATGATCATAATAAGTAAACTTTTATTATGAATATAATCACTAACACATGAAAATATGCATCGAAACAAAAATTTAGTTTAGTCGTAGCATCTCTTAATGATAAAATGAATCATTTATTTTAACTTTAACGAATAGAAATTATATATAATAAAATATACTATTTTTAGTTTTACACTTTACGTGATTGTACCATCTCGAATGGTAAATATACTTAAACATGGTCTCCATCCCGAATTCTAAGAGCCTGCCCATCTATTTTTATTTTATGTTACTTTATTTTTCTTATAAAT
>NW_019261085.1:0-1028 GCF_002742605.1 Olea europaea var. sylvestris | reverse complement strand
TCTTCGTACGTTTATTTGCTTTTGATTATTTACTGTCATTATGTGCTTCTACTTGTGTTTTTTTACCTTAATCCTGGTGAATATATAGAGTAGATATGGTGTATGTTTTAAATTTAAAACACGAGGTAATGTCTATGATCCCAATTTTATTGGTTACCTTGATTAGGTAAGTATTAATTTTGTGTTTGATTGTTTGCAGTTGATTAGATATCAAAGTGAAAATTTGTTGGGTTTTGATACCGAATGGACTCCGGCTTATGATGTAAACTGTAAAGATCGAAATTATATTTCATAGGCGCCGGTCAATGGTGAATTATGACTAACGATCAAATCCAAAGGCGCGACCCGAAACAACGCGAAGTAGAACTAAAATTTTATTGGTCCAACTAAAATCTAACATATTCCTATATATATTTTGTTCTGACCTAGTAGTTCAAGTCTGTGATTTGTCTGTGAAAGGTGAAAGATGTGGCTGCCATTATAGAAGAAAAATCAGACTGCTTTGTGCTTTTAAAAACCTTGATCTACTTTTTCTTATTGGTCTCCTCTTATGCCTTCTTTTCAATGTTTTTCTTTTTGCCTTTGTGGCCTACAAAATTGATTCTATTATTTTGTCCTTTGTGGGTGGGATTGAGAAGCAACCTAGATAAATATTGATTGTAAGTTGGAACTATTTGAATTGATCGTTTGATAGAAAAAGGTAACGTGAAATTGAGCCCGAAAAATACCGTTTAGAAAATCTTAGGAGTGAGTTTTCGCGACAATATTAAATAATATTATTCACTAAATACAAATAAATATATTATGATTTATATTTCGCGTGGATGATCAAAATTGATCAATGTCGTTACAGGCCATTTGACCATTGATTCACAAATTGCCTTCAATGAATATGAGGCATCGTCCGCGTAGATTGATTTTAGATTGATATAATGATGCTATTATTTCAAATGAAAAAAGATACATAGATATGTGTGAATGCATGAAATGATAGAGGGAGGATTACAAGTTTGGATGGTATTCAAATT
>NW_019261084.1:0-1028 GCF_002742605.1 Olea europaea var. sylvestris | reverse complement strand
AATGAGCACTTTTATATTTGGAACGCTAGGATAGTCGGCGCGCGAAGAATTGAGCGTAACTTTTGCAGACGGCGTCCGTTTTGAGCCCATAAGTACTTTTTGGAAATGTAGCGAGCGTTTTGGATTGAACTCACAACTTTGTCATGACGTTCGAGGGATTTCGGCCATTTTTCGAAAGAATCAGCACTTTTATATTTGGAACGCTTGGATAGTCGGCGTACGAAGAACGGAGCGTAACTTTTGCACACGATGTCCGGTTTAGGCCGATAAGTAGTTTTAGGTAATGTAGCGACCATTTTGGATTGAACTCCCAACTTCGTCGTGACGTTCGAGGGATTTCGGCCATTTATCGAAAGAATGAGCACTTTTATATTTGGAACGCTTGGATAATCGGCGCACGAAGAATTGAGCGTAACTTTTGCACACGGCGTCCGTTTTGAGCCCATAAGTACTTTTTGGAAATGTAGCGACCGTTTTGGATTGAACTCACCACTTCGTCGTGACGTTCGAGGGATTTCGGCCATTTATCGAAAGAATGAGCACTTTTATATTTGGAACGCTTGGATAATCGGCGCACGAAGAATTGAGCGTAACTTTTGCACACGGCGTCCGTTTTGAGCCCATAAGTACTTTTTGGAAATGTAGCGACCGTTTTGGATTGAACTCACCACTTCGTCGTGACGTTCGAGGGATTTCGGCCATTTATCGAAAGAATGAGCACTTTTATATTTGGAACGCTAGGATAGTCGGCGTGCGAAGAATTGAGCGTAAATTTTGCACACGGCGTCCGTTTTGAGCCCATAAGTACTTTTTGGAAATGTAGCGAGCGTTTTGGATTGAACTCACAACTTCATCGTGACGTTCGAGGGATTTTGACCATTTTTCGAAAGAATGAGCACTTTTATATTTGGAACGCTAGGATAGTCGGCGTACGAAGAATGGATTGTAACTTTTGCACACGATGTCCGGTTTAGGCCGATAAGTAGTTTTAGGTAATGTAGCGACCATTTTGGATTGAACTCCCAACT
>NW_019261083.1:0-1028 GCF_002742605.1 Olea europaea var. sylvestris | reverse complement strand
GAGTATCGTACAAGATGAAATGGATGATGCAAAAGCAAACTCTAGATAAGCTTCTATTTGATAGAGAATTTTAGATTAAAAAAAAAGATTGTGAAAGGTGAGTTTTTGAAAAAATATGTGGTTAAAAAGTAAAAATGGTTATGAATCCACGTAAAAAAATATTTTTGGAAGAAAGTATGGTTGAAAATGAATTTGGAGAAAACAAGTTTTAGAAAATGAGGATCAAGATGGAATTTGAATGTTATAAGAAATCCACAGCTAAGTGCTAAATAAATATAGAGTAACGTTGTCCATAGTGAGGATTATCGGTTGTCATCCTATATGACATATATCTAATTCCATAATCATTTATAGTGAACATTATACCACATAACAATGAATATCTGTAGTCCTTACTATTAATAACATTATTCATAAATTTATCGTCATGGAAAGCCAGTTTCACTGACGGCTAGAATAGCAAAGGAACGACATTGTTTTAGCTTTTTATTTTTATTTTTTTGGGTATGATAAGAGTAATTTGTATATTTATTTATACCACATTATTAAACTTTTAAGTTGTCAAATTATTAATTTCTATTTAACTTAGGTTAATTTTATTTTGTTTTTAGTGAATGACCTGTTTTGAAGCAATTGGGAAAGAAAATGATTAATTGACTATTAAATAGAAGTTTGTGGACTAAACCTCGCCTGAATAAAAATTGAAGGATAAAAGTCAACAAAAGAATTAAGAGAACGACGAACTTGCATTGCATGGAAGAACTGAGGACTCCAAAGCAAATATCAATCTAATTGGGCCCTTTTTGACTAGTAGTGGGTGATTGGAATTTAATGAAAAAAGGGATTCCTGGAAAGAGGGGGCTGCCCGGCTGTAGTGTGTGTGTCTATATATATATATATATACGGCAGCCCACAAAACAATTTGAATTGGTTTTGAAGAAAAACATCGGTAGATGTTGGAGATTATCACATGCCAACTAGTGGGAATTACAAAAGTATTAATTGAGGAAGAAGCCGTCTGCTATTGT
>NW_019261082.1:0-1028 GCF_002742605.1 Olea europaea var. sylvestris | reverse complement strand
AACATTAGGTTTAGAAATGATTTTTTTCTCAGTTTTGAAAACATCATTTTCTTGCTTTGAAGACCCACCTAATTTTAGTTCTTTTGAAGGAATGGTTTTGTCAATAATTTTTCCACTATGAAGAGTCGTGAAGGAGTTGACATTTTCTTGTTGACTTTCAGAGGAACTAGAAGCATTTACATTAAATTGACTAGAAGGATTTGGTTGAGGTTGAGCAAGAAATTTACCTTTCTCTTGAGAACACAAAGAAGAGGTCAACGAAGAAAGTGTGTTCTTGATTTCATTGATGGCTTGTGAAATTTGATTATTAGTGTTAGCTTGTCTTTACATGAATGACTGCAATGTTTCTTCAAGACTTTTTGATTGTGGCGGTGGATAAGAAGGAAATTTTGAAAGTCCTTTAGATTGTGATAAATGAACACGATTATCGTCTCTCCAACTAAAGTTTGGATGATTTCTCCATTGTTGATTATATGTTTCTGAGAATGGAGAAGGAAAAGGCTTTTTAAAGGTGTTCATAGCATTGGCTTGATCATGTAAAACTTCTTCGAAAGCTGGGATGTTGGGACAATTATGCGTTGGATGCCCAAAAGTTTCACAAATGCTACAAATTTCATCATTTTGTACAGGTTTAACTTCCTTTACTTTCCTTAATTCCATAGCTTCAACCTTTCTAGACAAACTAGCAATCCTAGCATTTAAACCATCCTCTTGACTCAATTGATATTTTCCTCCGCTAGAACTAACGAGACTAGATCTGATTGAGTTTTCGATTGGTTTTACTGTTTGCCAAGATTGAGAATTTTCAGCTAGATGATCTAGAGATTTTAATTCTTCATCAGGATCTTTATCTAAAAATTCACTATTGCACATCATTTCCACAAATTGTTTTGTTTTAGGAGTTAAGCCCTCATAAAAGAAACTTATGGTACACCATTTTTCAAAACCATGATGTGGGCAGGTATTTAACAAATCTTCAAATCTTTCTAAACATTGAAAATATGCTTCATTGATTTTTTGAGAAAAAA
>NW_019261081.1:0-1028 GCF_002742605.1 Olea europaea var. sylvestris | reverse complement strand
GTGGCATACACATAGCATTTTGGTATTTGATACATAGATATAGTAGTTATTTTTTAACTTATACATCAAATAAAAAATTGTCAGGTGTATGCCACATAGGGCGACTACTGATATTCTTCACTGCGAATAACATTATTCTATATGAAGTATATATAAGGTCAAAACTTGTCGGAGACTGTTGATGGCGATGAGGTTACACTAAAAATACTGAACCAAAGACCCCAAATAAGAAATGTTGGCCCCCATTCTCTCTCTCTCTCTTATTTTCAACTACACAATTTTTCATAAAATAATATCATACATAAATCGAAAATTTTTCATTATTTTTCAACCACACATTCTAAAAAAATAAAAAAAAATAAAAATAAAATTCCAAACATTAAAATTTGGGGCCAAACGAGAGCACTGTATTCCAATTCACGAAGTGTAACTATATTCATACCACAAATTTTATTGGTAGCACCACATTTAATCACTTAAAATCCTCAATCTTTGCTCATTGTAAGACTTTTGTCTATATGACTTTTTCATCTAATTTTTATATTCAATATTCTATTAATTAATAAATCTTGTCTTTGATGATTGTTTCAATTAGTGTGTGTGTGTGTCTTTATATATATCGTGGGCATTAAAATGAGGAAAAAAATATTTTGCCACATTTTTGCATATGTAATTTTTTAAAAATATGATTGAAAAATAAGTTATTTTACACCTCCGAACGAATTTGTTTGATAGAAATCCTTTTTTGCATATGTAATTTTTTAAAAATATGATTGAAAAATAAGTTATTTTACACCTCCGAACGAATTTGTTTGATAGAAATCAAGATAAGACATGAGATGTACAAATTAATAAAAACTAAAAATAAGAATTAGTAAAAACAAAGTTGAGGATATAAAGATTAGGGTAATCAAATATGAAGGATCTTAAATAAAATTAAAAAGCGGTGTAACAAATAAAAAATTGTAGTGTGAATATAATTACCCATTCACACATCTCTTTATCTCATAAAGGTTATTTTATATCCT
>NW_019261080.1:0-1028 GCF_002742605.1 Olea europaea var. sylvestris | reverse complement strand
CATGTGACTTCACATATTCTTTTCCAGAAGACCGCAAGGGTAGAAGCGGTAGAAGACATGTTACTGCTAATAGCTTTTGCATCCTTATTGCCTACTCGACACTTAATTCTTATGGTGTTCCCACATATGTTTCGAATGAAAAGCTATATGTCAAATTAATTTCTTCTTAGTTGCTCCTTTCATCTGATCCATTATCGGAAAGGTACTCCTTTTTCACTAGGCTCTTAAAGAACTAAGATGTTTCAAAAAATTTATTTGGCTTGCCTATGTCCTCCCTTTTAGCCAAATTCTTCATTGAACATGTATCTTCACCTATAAAGTCGGCCAAAAAGAAGATATCCAATTTCTATATATTCCCGTTGATAGGAAGGTGTCAATCAGAAAAGCCATCTTGAACCTCAAAAAGGATATACCCCAGTTCATATATTATTACTTTCTGACACATTTTACTTTTACACGAGAGTGAAAATACATAATTTTGTTCAAAACCTTCATGAAAACAGATTTAGATTAGAATTGATGCATAGTTGTTATTCAAAGGACTCCATAAGATATTGGTTGTTCTATGTTAGCCTTTGAGGTTAAGTTACTTGATTCAATCCATCATATCAAGGCTTGATTCGGTTTTTCAATATTTATTATCAATTATGTTATTTTATTTAATTATGGTCTTATGTGTAATCTGTTTGGAAGTTAGGGATTTAGCGTGCAATTTAAATTTTTCTGTGCATTAGGGTTTTTTTAAGGTATCCGTAGACAACACTTTCGTTTTTTTTTTTTTTTTTAGAGATTAAAATAATATAATTGTGAGATTTTTCTTGCTCGCTTCTGCTTGCATCGATGGGTATCATAGCATAGTTATGCTCTTGGTAGAGATGAGTTGATATTTGTGGAGCCTTTGTGGTTGAGATTTAGTATTGATGGGACATGACACATATCTACGATGCATCAATTTGGTTTGCGCAACTAACGGATACATTGAAGGATCGACAGTGGAGATTTTTGGGGGGGCGGGGGGGGGGGGGTCG
>NW_019261079.1:0-1028 GCF_002742605.1 Olea europaea var. sylvestris | reverse complement strand
TTTGGCGAATTGCTAGTCTAATTCGATTGGAATCGAGCCAATGAAAAGCGGTTTTTGATTTCATGATAACTTCGGGTTTGTTCGTTTTCGACTATGTGCGAGTCTAATTCGATTGGAATCGAGACAATGAAATCTGCTTTTTGGTTTCATGACTAGTTCTTGATTTCATGATAACTTATAGTTTGTTCATTTTTGTCGAAATTCTAGTCTAATTCGATTGGAATCGAGCCAATGAAAAGTGGTTTTTGATTTCATGATAACTTCGGGTTTGTTCATTTTTGCCGAATTGCTAGTCTAATTCGATTGGAATCGAGCCAATGAAAAGTATTTTTGATTTCATGATAACTTTGGGTTTGATCAGTTTCGGCGAATTGCTAGTCCAATTCGATTGGAATCGAGCCAATGAAAAGTGGCTTTCGATTTCATGATAACTTCGGGTTTGCTCGTTTTCGAAAAATTGCTAGTCTAATTTGATTGGAATCGAGCCAATGAAAATTGGTTTTTGATTTTCTGATGACTTCGGGTTTGTTTGTTTTCGGCCAATTGCTAGTCTTATTCGATTGGAATCGAGCCAATGAAAAGTGGTTTTTGATTTCATGTTAACTTCGAGTTTTTGCATTTTTTGCGAAATACCAGTCTAATTCGATTGGAATCGAGCCAATGAAATATAGTTTTTGATTTAATGATGACTTCGGGTTTGTTTGTTTTCAGCGAATTACCAGTCTAATTTGATTGGAATCGAGCCAATGAAAAGTGGTTTTGATTTCAAGGTAACTTCGGATTTGATCATTTTCGAAAATTGCTAGTCTAATTCGATTGGAATCGAGCCAATGAAAAGTGGTTATTGTTTTCATGATAACTTTATGTTTGATCATTTTTTACGAATTGCTATTCTAATTCGATTGGAATCTGGCCAATGAAAAGTGGTTTTTGATTTCATGATAGCTTCAGGTTTGTTCGTTTTCGGCTACTTGCTAGTCTAATTTGATTGGAATCGAGCCAATGAAAAGTGGGTTTGATTTCATGAT
>NW_019261078.1:0-25713 GCF_002742605.1 Olea europaea var. sylvestris | reverse complement strand
GTGAATCCCCGATGCTCTAGTGTTTGTCTTCATCGTATTTTCATCAACCGTTTATTACTCATAGAATAGTTTATTTCCTTCCAGTTCCCTGTGGTTCGACCTCGGACTTTCGAGATTTACTACTTGCGACAACCTGCACTTGGGTTTGCAAACTTAAAGTTGTAGCATAACTTATGCACACAGTGTCCATTTTGGGCCCATAAGAACTTTTTGGAAATGTAGCGTACATTTTGGATTGAACTCACCACTTCGTCGTGACGTATGAAGGATTTCAGCCATTTTTCGAAAGAATGAGCACTTGCATATTTGGAACGCTTGAATTGTCGACGTACGAAGAATTTAGCGTAACTTTTGCACACGGTGTCCGTTTTCGGCCCATAAGTACTCTTTGGAAATGTAGCGACCGTTTTGGATTGAACTCACCACTTCATCGTGACGTATGAGGGATTTCAGCCATTTTTCAAAAGAATGAGCACTTGCATATTTGGAACGCTTTAATTGTGGGTGTACGAAGAATTTAGCGTAACTTTTGCACACGGTGTCCGTTTTGGCCCATAAGTACTTTTTGGAAGTGTAGCGACCGTTTTGGATTGAACTCAAAACTTCGTCGTGACGTATGAGGGATTTCGGCTGTTTTTCTAAACATTTAGCACTTGCATATTTGGAGCGCTTGGATTGTCGACGTTTGAAGAATTGAGTGTTACTTATGCACACGGCGTCCATTTTGGGCCCATAAGAACTTTTTGAAAATGTAGCGACCGTTTTGGATTGAACTCACCACTTCGTCGTGACGTATGAGGGATTTCGGCCATTTTTCAAACGAATGAGCACTTGCATATTTGGAGCGCTTGGATCGTCGGCATTCCAAGAATTGAGCGTAACTTATGCACACGATGTCCGTTTTGGGCCCATAGTAACTTTTTGGAAATGTAGCGACCGTTTTGGATTGAACTTACAACTTCGTCATGACATATGAGGGATTTTGGCTATTTTTCTAAAGAATTAGCACTTGTATATTTGGAGCCCTTGGATTGTTGCCGTTCGAAGAATTGAGCGTAACTTATGCACACGGGGTCCATTTTGGGCCCATAAGAACTTTTTGGAAATGTAGTGACCGTTTTGGATTGAACTCACCACTTCGTCGTGACGTATGAGGGATTTTGGCCATTTTTCAAAGGAACGAGCACTTGCATATTTGGAACGCTTGAATTGTCGGCGTACGAAGAATTTAGCGTAACTTTTGCACACGGTGTCCATTTTCGGCCCATAAGTACTTTTTGGAAATGTAGTGACCATTTTGGATTGAACTCACTACTTCGTCGTGACGTATCAGAGATTTCGGCCATTTTACAAAAGAATGAGCACTTGTATATTTGGAGCGCTTGGATTGTCGGCATTCGAAGAATTGAGCGTAACTTATGCACACGATGTCCGTTTTGGTCCCATAAGAACTTTTTGGAAATTTAGCGACTCTTTTGGATTAAACTCACCACTTCGTAGTGACGTATGAGGGATTTCGTCCATTTTTCAAAAGAATGAGCACTTACATATTTGGAACGCTTTAATTGTCGGCGTACAAAAAATTTAGCGTAACTTTTGCACAGGGTGTCCGTTTTAGGCCCACAAGTACTTTTTCGAAATGTAGCGACCGTTTTGGATTGAACTCACCACTTCGTCATGACGTATGAGGGATTTCGGTCATTTTTCAAAAGAATGAGCACTTGCGTATTTGGAACGCTTTAATTGTCGGCGTACGAAAAATTTTGCGTAACTTTTGCACACGGTGTCCGTTTTCGGCCCACAAGTACTTTTTGGAAATGTAGCGACCGTTTTGGATTGAACTCAAAACATCGTCGTGACGTATGAGGGATTTCGGCTATTTTTCTAAAGAATTAGCACTTGCATATTTGGAGCGCTTGGATTGTTGACGTTCGAAGAATTGAGCGTAACTTATGCACACGGTGTCCATTTTTGGCCGATAAGAACTTTTTGGAAATGTAGCGACCGTTTTGGATTGAACTCACCACTTCGTTGTGACGTATGAGGGATTTCGACCATTTTTCAAAAGAATGAGCACTTGCATATTTGGAGCGCTTGGATCGTCGGCATTCGAAGAATTGAGCGTAACTTATGCACACGATATCCGTTTTGGGCCCATAGTAACTTTTTGGAAATGTAGCAATCGTTTTGGATTGAACTCACAACTTCTTCATGACGTATGAGGGATTTTGGGTATTTTTCTAAAGAATTAGCACTTGCATATTTGGAGCGCTTGGATTGTTGACGTTCGAAGAATTCAGCGTAACTTATGCACACGGTGTCCATTTTGGGCCCATAAGAACTTTTTGGAAATGTAGCGACCATTTTCGATTGAACTCACCACTTCGTCGTGACGTATAAAGGATTTCGGCCATTTTTCAAAAGAATGAGCACTTGCATATTTGGAACGCTTGAATTGTCGACGTATGAAGAATTTAACAGAACTTTTGCACGCGGTGTCCATTTTCGGCCCATAAGTACTTTTTACAAATGTAGCGACCGTTTTGGATTGAACTCACAACATCGTCTTGACATATGAGGGATTTCGGCCATTTTTCAAAAGAATGAGCACTTGCATATTTGGAGCCCTTGGATCCTCGGCATTCGAAGAATTGAGCGCAACTTATGCACACGATGTCCGTTTTGGGCCCATAGGAAGTTTTTGGAAATGTAGTGACCGTTTTGGATTGAACTCACAACTTCGTCATGACGTATGAGGGATTTTGGCTATTTTTCTAAAAATTAGCACTTGCATATTTGGAGCGCTTGGATTGTTGACGTTCAAAGAATTGAGCGTAACTTTTGCACACGGTGTCCGTTTTCGGCCCATAAGTACTTTTTGTAAGTGTAGCGACCGTTTTGGATTGAACTCAAAACTTTGTCGTGACGTATGAGGGATTTTGGCTATTTTTCTAAAGAATTAGCGCTTGCATATTTGGAGCGCTTGGATTGTTGACGTTCGAAGAATTGAGCGTAAGTTATGCACACGGTGTCCATTTTGGGCCCAAAAGAACTTTTTGGAAATGTAGCGATCGTTTTGGATAGAACTCAAAACTTCGTCGTGACGTATGAGGGATTTCGGCTATTTTTCTAAAGAATTAGCACTTGCATATTTGGAGCGCTTGGATTGTTGACGTTCGACGAATTGAGCGTAACTTATGCAAACGGTGTCCATTCTGGGCCCATAAGAACTTTTTGAAAATGTAGTGACCGTTTTGGATTGAACTCACCACTTCGTCGTGACGTATGCGGGATTTTGGCCATTTTTCAAAAGAATGAGCACTTGCATATTTGGAACGCTTTAATTGTCGGCGTACGAAGAATTTAGCGTAACTTTTGCACACGATGTCCGTTCTCGGCCCATAAGTACTTTTTGGAAATGTAGCGACCATTTTGGATTGAACTCACGACTTCGTCGTGACGTATCAGAGATTTCAACCATTTTTCAAAAGAATGAGCACTTGCATATTTAGAGCACTTGGATTGTCTGCATTTGAAGAATTGAGCGTAACTTATGCACACGATGTCCGTTTTGGGCCCATAAGAACTTTTTGGAAATGTAGCGACCGTTTTGGATTGAACTCACCACTTCATCGTGACGTATGAGGGATTTCGGCCATTTTTCAAAAGAATGAGCACTTACATATTTGGAAATCTTGAATTTTCGGCGTACGAAGAATTTAGCGTAACCTTTGCACACGGTGTCTGTTTTCGGCCCATAAGTACTTTTTGGAAATGTAGCGACCGTTTTGGATTGAACTCACCACTTCGTCGTGACGTATGAAGGATTTCGGCCATTTTTCAAAAGAATGAGCACTTGCATATTTGGAACGCCTTAATTGTGGGCGTACGAAGAATTTGGCGTAACTTTTGCACACGGTGTCCGTTTTGGCCCATAAGTACTTTTTGGAAATGTGGCAACCGTTTTGGATTGAACTCAAAACTTCATCGTGACGTATGAGGGATTTCGGCTATTTTTCTAAAGAATTAGCACTTGCATATTTGGAGCGCTTGGATTGTTGGCATTCGAAGAATTGAGCGTAACTTATGCACCCGGTGTCCATTTTGGGCTCATAAGAAATTTTTGGAAATGTAGCGACCGTTTTGGACTGAATTCACCACTTCGTCGTGATGTATGAGGGATTTAGGCCATTTTTCAAAAGAATGAGCACTTGCATATTTGGAACGCTTTAATTGTCGGCGTACGAAGAATTTAACGTAACTTTTGCACACGGTGTCCGTTTTCGGCCCATAAGTACATTTTGGAAATGTAGCGACCATTTTGGATTGAACTCACAACTTCGATGTGACGTATGAGGGATTTCGGCCATTTTTCGAAAGAATGAGTACTTGCATATTTGGAGCGCTTGGATTGTCGGCATTCGAAGAATTGAGCGTAACTTATGCACACGATGTCCGTTTTGGGCCCATAGGAACTTTTTGGAAATGTAGCGACCGTTTTGGATTGAACTCACCACTTCGTCGTGACGTATGAGAGATTTTGGCCATTTTTCAAAAGAATGAGCACTTACATATTTGGAACGCTTGAATTGTCGGCGTACGAAGAATTTTGTGTAACTTCTGCCCACGATCTCCGTTTTCGGCCCATAAGTACTTTTTCGAAATGTAGCGACCATTTTGGATTGAACTCACCACTTCGTCGTGACGTATGAGGGACTTCGGCGATTTTTCAAAAGAATGAGCAATTGCATATTTGGAACGCTTTAAATGTCGGCGTACGAAGAATTTAGCGTAACTTTTGCACA
This sequence comes from Olea europaea var. sylvestris, assembly GCF_002742605.1. Classification (NCBI taxonomy): domain Eukaryota; kingdom Viridiplantae; phylum Streptophyta; class Magnoliopsida; order Lamiales; family Oleaceae; genus Olea; species Olea europaea. The sequence goes on along the minus strand of NW_019261078.1, from coordinate 20,908 downwards.
CGGTGTCCGTTTTTGCCCATAAGTACTTTTTGGAAATGTACCGACCATTTTGGATTGAACTCAAAACTTCGTCGTGACGCATGAGGGATTTCGGCTATTTTTCTAAAGAATTAGCACTTGCATATTTGGAGCACTTGGATTGTTGACGTTCGAAGAATTGAGCGTAACTTATGCACACGGTGTCCATTTTGGGCCCATAAGAACTTTTTGGAAATGTAGTGACCCATTTGGATTGAACTCACCACTTCATCGTGACGTATGAGGAATTTCGGCCATTTTTCAAAAGAATGAGCACTTGCATATTTGGAACTCTTTAATTGTCGGCGTACGAAGAATTTAGCGTAACTTTGGCACACAGTGTCTGTTTTCGGCCCATAAGTACTTTTTGGAAATGTAGCGACCATTTTGGATTGAACTCACGACTTTGTCATGATGTATCAGGGATTTCGGCCATTTTTCAAAAGAATGAGCACTTGTATGTTTGGAGCGCTTGGATTGTCGGCATTTGAAGAATTGAGCGTAACTTATGCACACGATGTCCGTTTTGGGCCCATAAGAACTTTTTGGAAATGTAGCGACCCTTTTGGATTGAACTCACCACTTCGTAGTGACGTATGAGGGATTTTGTCTATTTTTCAAAAGAATGAGCACTTGCATATTTGGAACGCTTTAATTGTCGGCGTACGAAGAATTTAGCGTAACTTTTGCACACGGTGTCCGTTTTTGCCCATAAGTACTTTTTGGAAATGTACCGACCATTTTGGATTGAACTCAAAACTTCGTCGTGACACATGAGGGATTTCGGCTATTTTTCTAAAGAATTAGCACTTGCATATTTGGAGCACTTGGATTGTTGACGTTCGAAGAATTGAGCGTAACTTATGCACACGGTGTCCATTTTGGGCCCATAAGAACTTTTTGGAAATGTAGTGACCCATTTGGATTGAACTCACCACTTCGTCGTGACGTATGAGGAATTTCGGCCATTTTTCAAAAGAATGAGCACTTGCATATTTGGAACTCTTTAATTGTCGGCGTACGAAGAATTTAGCGTAACTTTGGCACACAGTGCCCGTTTTCGGCCCATAAGTACTTTTTGGAAATGTAGCGACCATTTTGGATTGAACTCACGACTTTGTCGTGATGTATCAGGGATTTCAGCCATTTTCCAAAAGAATGAGCACTTGTATGTTTGGAGCGCTTGGATTGTCGGCATTTGAAGAATTGAGCGTAACTTATGCACACGATGTCCGTTTTGGGCCCATAAGAACTTTTTGGAAATGTAGCGACCCTTTTGGATTGAACTCACCACTTCGTAGTAACGTATGTGGGATTTTGTCTATTTTTCAAAAGAATGAGCACTTGCATATTTGGAACGCTTTAATTGTCGGCGTACGAAAAATTTAGCGTAACTTTTGCACACGGTGTCCGTTTTCGGCCCACAAGTACTTTTTGGAAAAGTAGCGACCGTTTTGGATTGAACTCACCACTTCGTCATGACGTATGAGGGATTTCGGTCATTTTTCAAAAGAATGAGCACTTGCATATTTGGAACGCTTTAATTGTCGGCGTACGAAAAATTTACCGTAACTTTTGCACACGGTGTCCGTTTTCGGCCCACAAGTACTTTTTGGAAATGTAGCGACCGTTTTGGATTGAACTGAAAACATCGTCGTGACGTATAAGGGATTTCGGCTATTTTTCTAAAGAATTAGCACTTGCATATTTGGAGCGCTTGGATTGTTGACGTTCGAAGAATTGAGCGTAACTTATGCACACAGTGTCCATTTTGGGCCCATAAGAACTTTTTGGAAATGTAGCGAACGTTTTGGATTGAACTCACCACTTCGTCGTGACGTATGAGGGATTTCGGTCATTTTTCAAAAAAATGAGCACTTGCATATTTGGAGCGCTTGGATCATCGGCATTCCAAGAATTGAGCGTAACTTATGCATACGATGTCCGTTTTGGGCCCATAGTAACTTTTTGGAAATGTAGCGATCGTTTTGGATTGAACTCACAACTTCGTCATGACGTATGAGGGATTTTGGCTATTTTTCCAAAGAATTAGCACTTGCATATTTGGAGCGCTTGGATTGTTGACGTTCGAAGAATTCAGCGTAACTTATGGACACGGTGTCCATTTTGGGTCCATAAGAACTTTTTAGAAATGTAGCGACCGTTTTGGATTGAACTCACCACTTCGTCGTGACGTATGAAGGATTTCAGCCATTTTTCGAAAGAATGAGCACTTGCATATTTGGAAAGCTTGAATTGTCGACGTACGAAGAATTTAGCGTAACTTTTGGACACGGTGTCCGTTTTCGGCCCATAAGTACTTTTTGGAAATATAGCGACCGTTTTGGATTGAACTCAAAACTTCTTCGTGACGTATGAGGGATTTCAGCCATTTTCTAAGCAATTAGCTCTTGCATATTTGGAGCGCTTGGATTGTTGACGTTCGAAGAATTGAGCGTAACTTATGCACACGGTGTCCATTTTGGGCCCATAACAACTTTTTGGAAATGTTGCGACCGTTTTGGATTGAACTCACCACTTCGACGTGACGTATGAGGGATTTCGGCTATTTTTCTAAAGAATTAGCACTTGCATATTTGGAGCGCTTGGATTGTTGACGTTCGAAGAATTGAGCGTAACTTATGCACACGGTGTCCATTTTGGGCCCATAAGAACTTTTTGGAAATGTAGCGACCGTTTTAGATTGAATTCACAGTTTCGTCATGACGTATGAGGGATTTCGGCTATTTTTTTTAAGAATTAGCACTTGCATATTTGGAGCGCTTGGATTGTTGACGTTCGAAGAATTGAGCGTGACTTATGCACACGGTGTCCATTTTGTTCCCGTAAGAACTTTCTGGAAATGTAGCGACCGTTTTGGATTGAACTCACCACTTCGTCGTGACGTATGAGAGATTTCGGCCATTTTTCAAAAGAATGAGCACTTGTATATTTGGAATGCTCGAATTGTCGGCGTACGAAGAATTTAGCGTAACTTTTGCACACGGTGTCCGTTTTCGGCCCATAAGTACTTTTTGGAAATGTAGCGACCGTTTTGGATTGAACTCAAAACTTCGTCGTGACGTATGAGGGATTTTGGCCATTTTTGTAAAGAATTAGCACTTGCATTTTTGGAGCACTTGGATTGTTGACGTTCGTAGAATTGAGCGTAACTTATGCACACGGTCTCCATTTTGGACCCATAAGAACTTTTTTGAAATGTAGCGACCGTTTTGGATTGAACTCGCCACTTCGTCGTGATATGAGGGATTTCGGTCATTTTTCAAAAGAATGAGCACTTACATATTTGGAGCGCTTGGATTGTCGGCATTCGAAGAATTGTGCGTAACTTATGCTCACGATGTCCGTTTTGGGCCCATAGGAACTTTTTGGAAATGTAGCGACCGTTTTGGATTGAACTAACAACTTCGTCATGACGTATGAGGGATTTTAAATATTTTTCTAAAGAACTAGCACTTGCATATTTGGAGCGCTTGGATTGTTGACGTTCGAAGTATTAAGCGTAACTTATGCACACGGTGTCCATTTTGGGCCCATAAGAACTTTTTGGAAATGTAGCGACCATTTTGGATTGAGCTCACCACTTCATCGTGACGTATGAAGGTTTTTGGCCATTTTTCAAAAGAATGAGCACTTGCATATATGGAACGCTTGAATTGTCGACGTACTAAGAATTTTGCGAAACTTTTGCACGCGGTGTTCGTTTTCAGCCCATAAGTACTTTTTGGAAATGTAGCGACCGTTTTGGATTGAACTCACGACTTCGTCGTGACGTATGAGGGATTTCGGCTATTTTCTAAAGAATTAGCTCTTGCATATTTGGAGCGCTTGGAATGTTGACTTTCGAAGAATTGAGCGTAACTTATGTACACGGTGTCCATTTTGGGCCCAACAGAACTTTACTGAAATGTAGCGACCGTTTTGGATTGAATTCACCACTTCGCCGTGACTTATGAGGGATTTCGACCATTTTTCAAAAGAATGAGCACTTGCATATTTGGAAAGCTTGAATTGTCGGGGTACGAAGAATTGAGAGTAACTTTTGCACACGGTGTCCGTTTTCGTCCCATAAGTACTTTTTGAAAAGGTAGCGACCGTTTTGGATTGAACTCACCACTTCGTTGTGACATAAGAGGGATTTCAGCCATTTTTCAAAAGAATGAGCACTTGCATATTTGGAAGGCTTGAATTGTCGGCGTACGAAGAATTTAGCGTAACTTTTGCACACGGTGTCCGTTTTCGGCCCATAAGTACTTTTTGAAAATGTAGCGACCGTTTTGGATTGAACTCACCACTTCGTCGTGACGTATGAGGGTTTTCAGCCATTTTTCAAAAGAATGAGCACTTGCATACTTGGAACGCTTGAATTGTCGGCGTACGAAGAATTTAGCGTAACTTTTGCACACGGTGTCCGTTTTCGGCCCAGGAATACTTTTTGGAAATGTAGCGACCGTTTTGGATTGAACTCACCACTTCATCATGACGTATGAGGGATTTCGGCCATTTTTCAAAAGAATGAGGACTTGCATATTTGGAAGGCTTCTACTGTCCGCGTACGAAGAATTTAGCGTAACTTTTGCACACGGTGTCCGTTTTCGGCCCATAAGTACTTTTTGGAAATGTAGTGACTGTTTTGGATTGAACTCACCACTTCATCGCGACGTGTGAGGGATTTCGGCCATTTTTCAAAAGAATGAGCCCTTACATATTTGGAACGCTTTAATTGTCGACGTACGAAGAATTTAGCGTAACTTTTGCACACGGTGACCGTTTTCGGCCCATAAGTACTTTTTGGAAATGTAGCGACCGTTGTGGATTGAACTCAAAACATCGTCGTAACGTATGAGGGATTTCGGCTATTTTTCTAAACAATTAGCACTTGCATATTTGGAGCGCTTGGATTGTTGACTTTCGAAGAATTGAGCGTAACTTATGAACACAGCGTCCATTTTGGGCCCATAAGAACTTTTTGGAAATGTAGCGACCGTTTTGGATTGAACTCACCACTTCGACGTGACGTATGAGGGATTTCAGCCAATTTTCAAAAGAATGAGCACTTGCATATTTGGAAAGCTTGAATTGTCGGGGTACGAAGAATTTAGAGTAACTTTTGCACACGGTGTCCGTTTTCGTCCCATAAGTACTTTTTGAAAATGTAGCGACCGTTTTGGATTGAACTCACCACTTCGTCGTGACATAAGAGGGATTTCAGCCATTTTTCAAAAGAATGAGCACTTGCATATTTGGAAGGCTTGAATTGTCGGCATACGAAGAATTTAGCGTAACTTTTTCACACGGTGTCCGTTTTCGGTCCATAACTAATTTTTGGAAATGTAGAGACCATTTTGGATTGAACTCAAAACATCATCGTGACGTATGAGGGATTTCGGCTGTTTTCCTAAAGAATTAGCACTTGCATATTTGGAGCGCTTGGATTGTTGACTTTCGAAGAATTGCACATAACTTATGCATACGGTGTCCATTTTGGGCTCATAAGAACTTTTTGGAAATGTAGCGACCGTTTTGGATTGAACTCACCACTTCATCATGACGTATGAGGAATTTCGGCCATTTTTCAAAAGAATGTGCACTTGCATATTTGGAATGCTTGAATTGTCGGAGTACGAAGAATTTAGCGTAACTTCAGCACACGGTGTCCATTTTCGGCCCATAAGTACTTTTCAGAAATTTAGCTACCGTTTTGGATTGAACACAAAACTTCATCGTGACGTATGAGGGATTTTGGCTATTTTTCTAAAGAATTAGCACTTGCGTATGTGGAGCGCTTGGATTGTTGACGTTCGAAGAATTAGCGTAACTTATGCACACGGTGTCCATTTTGGGCCCATAAGAACTTTTTGGAAATGTAGTGAACGTTTTGGATTGAACTCACCACTTCGTCGTGATGTTTGAGGGATTTCGGCCATTTTTCAAAAGAATGAGCCCTTGCATATTTGGAACGCTTTAACTGTCGACGTACGAAGAATTTAGCGTAACTTTTGCACACGGTGTCCGTTTTCGGCCCGTAAGTACTTTTTGGAAATGTAGCGACCGTTTTGGATTGAACTCACCACTTCGCCGTGGCGTATGAGGGATTTCAGACATTTTTCAAAAGAATGAACACTTGCATATTTGGAAAGCTTGAATTGTCGGGGTACGAAGAATTTAGCGTAACTTTTGTACACGGTGTCCGTTTTCGTCCCATAAGTACTTTTTCAAAATGTAGCTACCGTTTTGGATTGAACTCACCACTTCGTCATGACGTAAGAGGGATTTCAATAATTTTTCAAAAGAATGAGCACTTGCATATTTGGAAAGCTTGAATTGTCGGCGTACGAAGAATTTAGCGTAACTTTTGCACATGGTGTCCGTTTTCGGCCCACAAGTACTTTTTGGAAATGTGGCGACCGTTTTGGATTGAACTCACCACTTCGTCGTGACGTATGAGGGATTTCGGCCATTTTTCAAAAGAATGAGCCCTTGCATATTTGGAACGCTTTAATTGCCGACGTACGAAGAATTTAGCGTAACTTTTGCACACGGTGTCCGTTTTCGGCCCATAAGTACTTTTTGGAAATATAGCGACCGTTTTGGATTGAACTCAAAACATCGTCGTCACGTATGAGGGATTTCAGCTATTTTTCTAAAGAATTAGCACTTGCATATTTGGAGCTCTTGGATTGTTGACTTTCGAAGAATTGAGGGTAACTTATGCTGACGATGTCCATTTTTGGCCCATAAGAACTTTTTGGAAATGCAGCGACCGTTTTGGATTGAACTCACCACTTCGACGTGATGTATGAGTGATTTCGGCCATTTTTCAAAAGAATGAGCCCTTGCATATTTGGAACGCTTTAATCGTCGACGTACGAAGAATTTAGCGTAACTTTTGCACACGGTGTCCGTTTTCGGCCCATAAGTACTTTTTGAAAATGTAGCGACCGTTTTGGATTGAACTCAAAACATCATCGTGACGTATGAGGGATTTCGGCTATTTTTCTAAAGAATTAGCACTTGCATATTTGGAGCGCTTGGATTGTTGACTTTCGAAGAATTGAGCGTAACTTCTGCTGACGGTGTCCATTTTTGGCCCATAAGAACTTTTTGGAAATGCAGCGACCGTTTTGGATTGAACTCACCACTTCGTCGTGACGTATGAGGGATTTCAGACATTTTTCAAAAGAATGAACACTTGCATATTTGGAAAGCTTGAATTGTCGGGGTACGAAGAATTTAGCGTAACTTTTGCACACGGTGTCCGTTTTCGTCCCATAAGTACTTTTTCAAAATGTAGCTACCGTTTTGGATTGAACTCACCACTTCGTCGTGACGTAAGAGGGATTTCAGCAATTTTTCAAAAGAATGAGCACTTGCATATTTGGAAAGCTTGAATTGTCGGCGTACGAAGAATTTAGCGTAACTTTTGCACACGGTGTCCGTTATCGGCCCACAAGTACTTTTTGGAAATGTGGCGACCGTTTTGGATTGAACTCACCACTTCATCGTGACGTATGAGGGATTTCGGCCATTTTTCAAAAGAATGAGCCCTTGCATATTTGGAACGCTTTAATTGCCGACGTACGAAGAATTTAGCGTAACTTTTGCACACGGTGTCCGTTTTCGGCCCATAAGTACTTTTTGGAAATGTAGCGACCGTTTTGGATTGAACTCAAAACATCGTCGTCACGTATGAGGGATTTCGACTGTTTTTCTAAAGAATTAGCACTTGCATATTTGGAGCTCTTGGATTATTGACTTTCGAAGAATTGAGGGTAACTTATGCTGACGGTGTCCATTTTTGGCCCATAAGAACTTTTTGGAAATGCAGCGACCGTTTTGGATTGAACTCACCACTTCATTGTGACGTATGAGGGATTTCGGCCATTTTTCAAAAGAATGAGCACTTGCATATTTGGAGCGCTTGGATCGTCGGCATTCGAAGAATTGAGCGTAACTTATGCACACGATGTCCGTTTTGGGCCCATGGGAACTTTTTGGAAATGTAGCGGACGTTTTGGATTGAAATCACAACTTCCTCATGACGTATGAGGGATTTTGAATATTTTTCTAAAGAATTAGCACTTGGATATTTGGAGCGCTTGGATTGTTGACGTTCGAAGTATTAAGCGTAACTTATGCACACGGTGTCCATTTTGGGCCCATAAGAACTTTTTGGAAATGTAGCGACCATTTCGGATTGAACTCACCACTTCATCGTGACGTATGAAGGATTTTGGCCATTGTTCAAAAGAATGAGCACTTGCATATATGGAACGCTTGAATTGTCGACGTACCAAGAATTTAGCGTAACTTTTGCACGCGGTGTCCGTTTTCGGCCCATAAGTACTTTTTGGAAATGTAGCGACCGTTTTGGATTGAACTCACAAATTCATCGTGACGTATGAGGGATTTCAGCTATTTTTCTAAAGAATTAGCACTTGCATATTTGGAGCGCTTGGATTGTCGACATTCGAAGAATTGAGCGTAACTTATGCACACGGTGTCCATTTTGGGCCCATAAGAAATTTTTGGAAATGTAGCGACCGTTTTGGATTGAACTCACCACTTCGTCGTGACGTATGAGGGATTTCGGCCATTTTTCAAAAGAATGAGCACTTGCATATTTGGAACGCTTGAATTGTCGGCGTACGAAGAATTTAGCGTAATTTTTGCACATGGTTTCCGTTTTCGGCCCATAATTACTTTTTGGAAATGTAGCGACCGTTTTGGATTGAACTCACCAGTTCTTCGTGACGTATGAGGAATTTCAGCCATTTTTCAAAAGGATGAGCACTTGCATACTTGGAACGCTTGAATTGTCGGCGTACGAAGAATTTAGCGTAACTTTTGCACACGGTGTCCGTTTTCGGCCCATAAGTACTTTTTGGAAATGTAGCGACTGTTTTGGATTGAACTCACCACTTCATCGCGATGTATGAGGGATTTCAGCCATTTTTCAAAACAATGAGCCCTTGCATATTTGGAACGCTTTAATTGTCGACGTACGAAGAATTTTGCGTAACTTTTGCACACGGTGACCGTTTTCGGCCCATAAGTACTTTTTGGAAATGTAGCGACCATTTTGGATTGAACTCAAAACATCATCATGACGTAAGAGAGATTTCGGCTGTTCTTCTAAAGAATTAGCACTTGCATATTTGGAGCGCTTGGATTGTTGACGTTCGAAGAATTGGGCGAACTTATGCACACGGTGTCCATTTTGGGCTCATAAGAACTTTTTGGAAATGTAGCGACCGTTTTGGATTGAACTAACCACTTCGTCATGACGTACGAGGGATTTTGGCCATTTTTCAAAAGAATGAGCACTTGCATATTTTGAATGCTTGAATTGTCAGCGTACGAAGAATTTAGCGTAACTTTTGCACACGGTGTCCGTTTTCGGCTCATAAGCAAGTTTTGGAAATGTAGCGACTGTTTTGGATTGAACTCAAAACATCGTCGTGACATATGAGGGATTTCGGCTGTTCTTCTAAAGAATTAGCACTTGCATATTTGTAGCTCTTGGATTGTTGACTTTCGAAGAATTGAGCGTGACTTATGCACACGGTGTCCATTTTGGGCCCATAAGAACTTTTTGGAAATGTAGCTACCATTTTGGATTGAACTCACCACTTCATCGTGACGTATGAGGGATTTCGGCCATTTTTCAAAAGAATGAGCACTTGCATATTTGGTGCGCTTGGATCGTCGTCATTAAAAAAATTGAGCGTAACTTATGCACACGATGTCCGTTTTCGGCCCATAGTTACTTTTTGGAAATGTAGCGACCGTTTTGGATTGAACTCACAACTTCGTCATGACGTATGAGGGATTTTGGCTATTTTTCAAAAGAATTAGCACTTGCATATTTGGAGCACTTGGATTGTTGACGTTCGAAGAATTGAGCGTAACTTATGCACACGGTGTCCATTTTGGGCTCATAAGAACTTTTTGGAAATGTAGCGACCATTTTGGATTGAACTCACCACTTCATCGTGACGTACGAGGGATTTCGACCATTTTTCAAAAGAATGAGCACTTGCATATTTGGAACGCTAGAATTGTCGGCGTAAGAAGAATTTAGCGTAACTTCTGCACACGGTGTCCATTTTCGGCCAATAAGTACTTTTCAGAAATTTAGCTACCGTTTTGGATTGAACTCAAAACTTCGTCGTGACGTATGAGGGATTTGGGCTATTTTTCTAAAGAATTAGCACTTGCATATTTGGAGCGCTTGGATTGTTGACTTTCGAAGAATTGAGCGTAACCTATGCACACGGTGTCCATTTTTGGACCATATGAACTTTTTGGAAATGCAGCGACCGTTTTGGATTGAACTCACCACTTCGCCGTGACGTATGAAGGATTTTGGCCATTTTTCAAAAGAATGAGCACTTGCATATTCGGAACGCTTGAATTGTCGGGGTACGAAGAATTTAGTGTGACTTTTGCACACGGTGTCCGTTTTCGTCCCATAAGTACTTTTCGAAAATGTAGCGACCGTTTTGGATTGAACTCACCACTTCGTCGTGACATAAGAGGGATTTCAGCCATTTTTCAAAAGAATGAGCCCTTGCATATTTGGAAAGCTTGAATTGTCAGCGTACGAAGAATTTAGCGTAACTTTTGCACATGGTGTCCGTTTTCAGCCCACAAGTACTTTTTGGAAATGTGGCGACCGTTTTGGATTGAACTCACCACTTCGTCGTGACGTATGAGGGATTTCGGCCATTTTTCAAAAGAATGAGCACTTGCATATTTGGAACGCTTTAATTGCCGGCGTACGAAGAATTTAGCGTAACTTTTGCACACGTTGCCCGTTTTCGGCCCATAAGTACTTTTTGGAAATGTAGCGACCATTTTTGATTGAACTCACCACTTCGTCGTGACGTAAGAGGGATTTCAGCCATTTTTCAAATGAATGAGCACTTGCATATTTGGAACGCTTGAATTGTCGGCGTACGAAGAATTTAGCGTAACTTTTGCACACGGTGTCCGTTTTCGGCCCATAAGTACTTTTTGGAAATGTAGCGACCGTTTTGGATTGAACTCACCACTTCTTCGTGACGTATGAGGAATTTCAGCCATTTTTCAAAAGGATGAGCACTTGCATACTTGGAACACTTGAATTGTCGACGTACGAAGAATTTAGCGTAACTTTTGCACACGGTGTCCGTTTTCGGCCCATAAGTACTTTTTGGAAATGTAGCGACCGTTTTGGATTGAACTCACCACTTCATCGTGACGTTTGAGGGATTCTGGCCATTTTTTAAAAGAATGAGCACTTGTATATTTGGAAGGCTTGAATTGTCGGCGTACGAAGAATTTAGGGTAACTGTTGCACACGGTGTCCGTTTTCGGCCCATAAGTACTTTTTGGAAATGTAGCGACTGTTTTGGATTGATCTCACCACTTCATTGCGATGTATGAGGGATTTCAGCCATTTTTCAAAACAATGAGCCCTTGCATATTTGGAACGCTTTAATTGTCGACGTACGAAGAATTTTGCGTAACTTTTGTACACGGTGACCGTTTTCGGCCCATAAGTACTTTTTGGAAATGTAGCGACCGTTTTGGATTGAACTCACAACTTCATCGTGACGTATGAGGGATTTCAGCTATTTTTCTAAAGAATTAACACTTGCATATTTGGAGCGCTTGGATTGTCGACATTCGAAGAATTGAGCGTAACTTATGCACAGGTGTCCATTTTGGGCCCATAAGAAATTTTTGGAAATGTAGTGACCATTTTGAATTGAACTCACCACTTCATCGTGATGTATAAGGGATTTCAACCATTCTTCAAAAGAATGAGCACTTGCATATTTGGAACACTTGAATTGTCGGCGTACGAAAAATTTAGCGTAACTTTTGCACACGGTGTTCGTTTTCGGCCCATAAGTACTTTTTGGAAATGTAGCGACCATTTTGGATTGAACTCACCACTTCGTCGTGACGTAAGAGGGATTTCAGCCATTTTTCAAAAGAATGAGCACTTGCATATTTGGAACGCTTGAATTGTCGGCGTACGAAGAATTGAGCGTAACTTTTGCACACGGTGTCCGTTTCGGGCCCATAAGTACTTTTTGGAAATGTAGCGACCGTATTGGATTGAACTCACCACTTCTTCGTGATGTATGAGGAATTTCAGCCATTTTTCAAAAGGATGAGCACATGCATACTTGGAACGCTTGAATTGTCGGCGTACGAAGAATTTAGCGTAACTTTTGCACACGGTGTCCGTTTTCGGCCCAAGAATACTTTTTGGAAATGTAGCGACCGTTTTGGATTGAACTCACCACTTCATCATGACGTATGAGGGATTTCGGCCATTTTTCAAAAGAATGAGGACTTGCATATTTGGAAGGCTTCTACTGTCCGCGTACGAAGAATTTAGCGTAACTTTTGCACACGGTGTCCGTTTTCGGCACATAAGTACTTTTTTGAAATGTAGCGACTGTTTTGGATTGAACTCACCACTTCATCGCGATGTATGAGGGATTTTAGCCATTTTTCAAAACAATGAGCCCTTGCATATTTGGAACGCTTTAATTGTCGACGTACGAAGAATTTTGCGTAACTTTTGCACACGGTGACCGTTTTCGGCCCATAAGTACTTTTTGAAAATGTAGCGACCGTTTTGGATTGAACTCAAAACATCATCGTGACGTAAGAGGGATTTCGGCTGTTCTTCTAAAGAATTAGCACTTGCATATTTGGAGCGCTTGGATTGTTGACGTTCGAAGAATTGGGCGAACTTATGCACACGGTGTCCATTTTGGGCTCATAAGAACTTTTTGGAAATGTAGCGACAGTTTTGGATTGAACTAACCACTTCGTCGTGACGTACGAGGGATTTTGGCCATTTTTCAAAAGAATGAGCACTTGCATATTTTGAATGCTTGAATTGTCAGCGTACGATGAATTTAGCGTAACTTTTGCACACGGTGTCCGTTTTCGGCTCATAAGTACTTTTTGGAAATGTAGCGACCGTTTTGGATTGAACTCAAAACATCGTCGTGACATATGAGGGATTTCGGCTGTTCTTCTAAAGAATTAGCACTTGCATATTTGTAGCTCTTGGATTGTTGACTTTCGAAGAATTGAGCGTAACTTTTGCACACGGTGTCCGTTTTCGGCTCATAAGTACTTTTTGGAAATGTAGCGACCGTTTTGGATTGAACTCAAAACATCGTCGTGACATATGAGGGATTTCGGCTGTTCTTCTAAAGAATTAGCACTTGCATATTTGTAGCTCTTGGATTGTTGACTTTCGAAGAATTGAGCGTAACTTATGTACACGGTGTCCATTTTGGGCCCATAAGAACTTTTTGGAAATGTAGCTACCGTTTTGGATTGAACTCACCACTTCATCGTGACGTATGAGGGATTTCGGCCATTTTTCAAAAGAATGAGCACTTGCATATTTAGAGCGCTTGGATCGTCGTCATTAATAAAATTGAGCGTAACTTATGCACACGATATCCGTTTTCGGCCCATAGTTACTTTTTGGAAATGTAGCGACCGTTTTGGATTGAACTCACAACTTCGTCATGACGTATGAGGGATTTTGGCTATTTATCAAAAGAATTAGCACTTGCATATTTGGAGCACTTGGATTGTTGACGTTCGAAGAATTGAGCGTAACTTATGCACACGGTGTCCATTTTGGGCTCATAAGAACTTTTTGGAAATGTAGCGACCGTTTTGGATTGAACTCACCACTTCATCGTGACGTACGAGGGATTTCGGCCATTTTTCAAAAGAATGAGCACTTGCATATTTGGAACGCTAGAATTGTCGGCGTACGAAGAATTTAGCGTAACTTCTGCACACGGTGTCCATTTTCGGCCCATAAGTACTTTTCGGAAATTTAGCTACCGTTTTGGATTGAACTCAAAACTTCGTCGTGACGTATGAGGGATTTGGGCTATTTTTCTAAGGAATTAGCACTTGCATATTTGGAGCGCTTGGATTGTTGACTTTCGAAGAATTGAGCGTAACCTATGCACACGGTGTCCATTTTGGGCCCATATGAACTATTTGGAAATGCAGCGACCGTTTTGGATTGAACTCACCACTTCGCCGTGACGTATGAGGGATTTTGGCCATTTTTCAAAAGAATGAGCACTTGCATATTCGGAAAGCTTGAATTGTCGGGGTACGAAGAATTTAGTGTAACTTTTGCACACGGTGTCCGTTTTCGTCCCATAAGTACTTTTCAAAAATGTAGCGACCGTTTTGGATTGAACTCACCACTTCGTCGTGACATAAGAGGGATTTCAGCCATTTTTCAAAAGAATGAGCACTTGCATATTTGGAACGCTTTAATTGCCGACGTACGAAGAATTTAGCGTAACTTTTGCACACGGTGTCCGTTTTCGGCCCATAAGTACTTTTTGGAAATGTAGCGACCATTTTGGATTGAACTCACCACTTCGTCGTGACGTAAGAGGGATTTCAGCCATTTTTCAAATGAATGAGCACTTGCATATTTGGAACGCTTTAATTGCCGACGTACGAAGAATTTAGCGTAACTTTTGCACACGGTGTCCGTTTTCGGCCCATAAGTACTTTTTGGAAATGTAGCGACCATTTTGGATTGAACTCACCACTTCGTCGTGACGTAAGAGGGATTTCAGCCATTTTTCAAATGAATGAGCACTTGCATATTTGGAACGCATTAATTGTCGACGTACGAAGAATTTTGCGTAACTTTTGCACACGGTGACCGTTTTCGACCCATAAATACTTTTTGGAAATGTAGCGACCGTTTTGGATTGAACTCACAACTTCATCGTGACATATGAGGGATTTCAGCTATTTTTCTAAAGAATTAGCACTTGCATATTTGGAGCGCTTGGATTGTCGACATTCGAAGAATTGAGCGTAACTTATGCACACGGTGTCCATTTTGGGCCCGTAAGAAATTTTTGGAAATGTAGCGACCGTTTTTGGATTGAACTCACCACTTCGTCGTGATGTATAAGGGATTTCCGCCATTTTTCAAAAGAATGAGCACTTGCATATTTGGAACGCTTGAATTGTCGGCGTACGAAGAATTTAGCGTACCTTTTGCACACGGTGTCCGTTTTCGGCCCATAAGTACTTTTTGGAAATGTAGCGACCGTTTTGGATTGAACTCACCACTTCATCGTGACGTATGAGGGATTTCGGCCATTTTTCAAAAGAAAGAGCACTTGCATATTTGGAACGCTTGAATTGTCGGCGTACGAAGAATTTAGCGTAACTTTTGCACACGGTGTCCGTTTTCGGCCCATAAGTATTTTTGGAAATGTAGCGATCGTTTTGGATTGAACTCACCACTTCTTCGTGACGTATGAGGAATTTCAGCCATTTTTCAAAAGGATGAGCACTTGCATACTTGGAACGCTTGAATTGTCGGCGTACGAAGAATTTAGCGTAACTTTTGCACACGGTGTTCGTTTTCGGCCCATAAGTACTTTTTGGAAATGTAGCGACCGTTTTGGATTGAACTCACCACTTCATTGTGACGTATGAGGGATTTCGGCCATTTTTTAAAAGAATGAGCACTTGCATATTTGGAAGGCTTGAATTGTCGACGTACGAAGAATTTAGGGTAACTGTTGCACACGGTGTCCGTTTTCGGCCCATAAGTACTTTTTGGAAATGTAGCAACTGTTTTGGATTGAACTCACCACTTCATCGCGATGTATGAGGGATTTCAGCCATTTTTCAAAACAATGAGCCCTTGCATATTTGGAACGCTTTAATTGTCGACGTACGAAGAATTTTGCGTAACTTTTGCACACGGTGACCGTTTTCGGCCCATATGTACTTTTTGGAAATGTAGCGACCGTTTTGGATTGAACTCACAACTTCATCGTGACGTAAGAGGGATTTCGGCTGTTCTTTTAAAGAATTAGCACTTGCATATTTGGAGCCCTTGGATTGTTGACGTTCGAAGAATTGGGCGTAACTTATGCACACGGTGTCCATTTTGGGCTCATAAGAACTTTTTGGAAATGTAGCGACCGTTTTGGATTGAACTAACCACTTCATCGTGACGTACGAGGAATTTTGGACATTTTTCAAAAGAATGAGCACTTGCATATTTTGAATGCTTGAATTGTCAGCGTACGATGAATTTAGCGTAACTTTTTCACACGGTGTCCATTTTCGGTCCATTAGTACTTTTTGGAAATGTAGCAACCGTTTTGGATTGAACTCAAAACATCGTCGTGACATATGAGGGATTTCGGCTGTTCTTCTAAAGAATTAGCACTTGCATATTTGTAGCGCTTGGATTATTGACTTTCGAAGAATTGAGCGTAACTTATGCACACGGTGTCCATTTTGGGCCCATAAGAACTTTTTGGAAATGTAGCTACCGTTTTGGATTGAACTCACCACTTCATCGTGACGTATGAGGGATTTCGGCCATTTTTCAAAAGAATGAGCACTTGCATATTTGGAGCGCTTGGATCGTCGTCATTAAAAAAATTGAGCGTAACTTATGCACACGATGTCCCTTTTTGGCCCATAGTAACTTTTTGGAAATGTAGCGACCGTTTTGGATTGAACTCACAACTTCGTCATGACGTATGAGGGATTTTGGCTATTTTTCAAAAGAATTAGCACTTGCATATTTGGAGCACTTGGATTGTTGACGTTCGAAGAATTGAGCGTAACTTATGCACACGGTGTCCATTTTGGGCTCATAAGAACTTTTTGGAAATGTAGCGACCGTTTTGGATTGAACTCACCACTTCATCGTGACGTACGAGGGATTTCGGCCATTTTTCAAAAGAATGAGCACTTGCATATTTGGAAAGCTAGAATTGTCGGCGTACGAAGAATTTAGCGTAACTTCTACACCAGGTGTCCATTTTCGGCCCATAAGTACTTTTCAGAAATTTAGCTACCGTTTTGGATTGAACTCAAAACTTCGTCGTGACGTATGAGGGATTTTGGCTATTTTTCTAAAGAATTATCACTTGCATATTTGGAGCGCTTGGATTGTTGACTTTCGAAGAATTGAGCGTAACCTATGCACACGGAGTCCATTTTAGGCCCATATGAACTTTTTGGAAATGCAGCGACCGTTTTGGATTGAACTCACCACTTTATCGTAACGTATGAGGGATTTCGGCCATTTTTCAATAGAATGAGCACTTGCATATTTGGAACGCTTTAATTGTCGGCTTACGAAGAATTTAGCCCAACTTTTGCACACGGTGTCCGTTTTGGCCCATAGGAACTTTTTGGAAATGTAACGACCGTTTTGGATTGAACTCAAAACTTCGCCGTGACGCATTAGGGATTTCGGCTATTTTTCTAAAGAATTTTCAATTGCATATTTGGAACGCTTGGATTGTTGACGTTCGAAGAATTGAGCGTAACTTATGCACACGGTGTCCATTTTGGGCCCATAAGCACTTTTTGGAAATGTAGGGACCGTTTTGGATTGAACTCACCACTTCGTCATGACGTATGAGGGATTTCGGCCATTTTACAAAAGAAGGAGCACTTGCATATTTGGAACGCTTTAATTGTCGGCTTATGAAGAATTTAGCCTAACTTTTGCACACGGTGTCCGTTTTGGCCCATAGGAACTTTTTTGAAATGTAGCGACCATTTTGGATTGAACTCAAAACTTCATCGTGACGCATTAGGGATTTCGGCTATTTTTCTAAAGAGTTAGAACTTGCATATTTGGAGCGCTTGGATTGTTGACGTTCGAAGAATTGAGCGTAACTTATGCACACGGTGTCCATTTTGGGCCCATAAGCACTTTTTGGAAATGTAGTGACCGTTTTGGATTGAACTCACCACTTCGTCGTGACGTATGAGGGATTTTTGCCATTTTTCAAAAGAATGAGCGCTTGCATATTTGGAACACTTTAATTGTCGGCGTACGAAGAATTTAGCGTAACTTTTGCACACGGTGTCCGTTTTCGGCCCATAAGTACTTTTTGGAAATGTAGTGACCACTTTGGATTGAACTCAAAACTTCATCATGACGTACGAGGGATTTCGACTATTTTTCTAATGAATTAGCACTTGTAAATTTGAAGCGCTTGGATTGTTGACCTTCGAAGAATTGAGCGTAACTTACGCACACGGTGTCCA
The DNA here is from genome assembly GCF_002742605.1 of Olea europaea var. sylvestris. NCBI lineage: Eukaryota > Viridiplantae > Streptophyta > Magnoliopsida > Lamiales > Oleaceae > Olea > Olea europaea. Next base: position 2,755 of record NW_019261078.1, on the reverse strand, counting down.
TTTTGGGCCTATAAGAACTTTTTGGAAATGTAGCGACCGTTTTGGATTGAACTCACCACTTCTTCGTGACGTATGAGGGATTTCGGCCGTTTTTCAAAAGAATGAGCACTTGCATATTTGGAACGCTTTAATTGTCGGCGTACGAAGAATTTAGCCTAACTTTTGCACACGGTGTCCATTTTGGCCCATAGGAACTTTTTGGAAATGTAGCGACCGTTTTGGATTGAACTCAAAACTTCGTCAGGACGTACGAGGGATTTCGGCTATTTTTCTAAAGAATTAGCACTTGCAAATTTGGAGCGCTTGGAATGTTGACCTTCGAAGAATTGAGTGTAACTTACGCACAGGGTGTCCATTTTGGGCCTATAAGAACTTTTTGGAAATGTAGCGACCGTTTTGGATTGAACTCACCACTTCATCGTTACGTATGAGGGATTTCGGCCATTTTTCAATAGAATGAGCACTTGCATATTTGGAACGCTTTAATTGTCGGCTTACGAAGAATTTAGTCTAACTTTTGCACACGGTGTCCATTTTGGCCCATAGGAACTTTTTGGAAATGTATCGACCATTTTGGATTGAACTCAAAACTTCACCGTGACGCATTAGGGATTTCGGCTATTTTTCTAAAGAATTTGCACTTGCATATTTGGAACGCTTGGATTGTTGACGTTCGAAGAATTGAGCGTAACTTATGCACACGGTGTCCATTTTGGGCCCATAAGCACTTTTTGGAAATGTAGTGACCGTTTTGGATTGAACTCACCACTTCGTCATGACGTATGAGGGATTTCGGCCATTTTTCAAAAGAATGAGCACTTGCATATTTGGAACGCTTTAATTGTCGGCGTACGAAGAATTTAGTCTAACTTTTGCACACGGTGTCCGTTTTGGCCCATAGGAACTTTTTGGAAATGTAGCGACCGTTTTGGATTGAACTCAAAGCTTCGTCGTGACGCATTAGGGATTTCGACTATTTTTCTAAAGAATTAGCACTTGCATATTTGGAACGCTTGGATTGTTGAAGTTCAAAGAATTGAGCGTAACTTATGCACACGGTGTCCATTTTGGGCTCATAAGAACTCTTTGGAAATGTAGCGACCGTTTCGGATTGAACTCACCACTTCGTCGTGACGTATGAGGGATTTCGGCAATTTTTCAAAAGAATGAGCACTTGTATATTTGGAACGCTTTAATTGTCGGCTTACGAAGAATTTAGCCTAACTTTTGCACACGGTGTCCGTTTTGGCCCATACGAACTTTTTGGAAATGTAGCGACCGTTTTGGATTGAACTCAAAACTTCGTCGTGACGCATTAGGGATTTCGGCTATTTTTCTAAAGAGTTAGCACTTGCATATTTGGAGCGCTTGGATTGTTGACGTTCGAAGAATTGAGCGTAACTTATGCACACGGTGTCCATTTTGGGCCCATAAGCACTTTTTGGAAATGTAGTGACCGTTTTGGATTGAACTCACCACTTCGTCGTGACGTATGAGGGATTTTTGCCATTTTTCAAAAGAATGAGCGCTTGCATATTTGGAACACTTTAATTGTCGGCGTACGAAGAATTTAGCGTAACTTTTGCACACGGTGTCCGTTTTCGGCCCATAAGTACTTTTTGGAAATGTAGCGACCATTTTGGATTGAACTCAAAACTTCGTCATGACGTACGAGGGATTTCGGCTATTTTTCTAAACAATTAGCACTTGCAAATTTGGAGCGCTTGGATTGTTGACCTTCGAAGAATTGAGCGTAACTTACGCACACGGTCTCCATTTTGGGCCTATAAGAACTTTTTGGAAATGTAGCGACCGTTTTGGATTGAACTCACCACTTCGTCGTGACGTATGAGGGATTTCGGCCATTTTTCAGAAGAATGAGCACTTGCATATTTGGAACGCTATAATTGTCGGCGTACGAAGAATTTAGCCTAACTTTTGCACACGGTGTCCGTTTTGGCCCATAGGAACTTTTTGGAAATGTAGCGACCGTTTTGAATTGAAGTTAAAACTTCGTCATGATGTACGAGGGATTTCGGCTATTTTTCTAAAGAATTAGCACTTGCAAATTTGGAGCGCTTGGATTGTTGACCTTCGAAGAATTGAGCGTAACTTATGCACACGGTGTCCATTTTGGGCCCAAAAGAACTTTTTGGAAATGTAGCGACCGTTTTGGATTGAACTCACCACTTCGTCGTGACGTATGAGGGATTTTGGCCATTTTTCGAAAGAAGGAGCACTTGCATATTTGGAAAGCTTTAATTGTCGGCGTACGAAGAATTTAGCCTAACTTTTGCACACGGTGTCCGTTTTGGCCCATAGGAACTTTTTGGAAATGTAGCGACCGTTTTGGATTGAACTCAAAACTTTGTCGTGATGCATTAGGGATTTCGGCTATTTTTCTAAAGAATTAGCACTTGCATATTTGGAACGCTTGGATTGTTGAAGTTCAAAGAATTGAGCGTAACTTATGCACACGGTGACCATTTTGGGCTCATAAGAACTTTTTGGAAATGCAGCGACCGTTTCGGATTGAACTCACCACTTCGTCGTGACGTATGAGGGATTTCGGCCATTTTTCAAAAGAATGAGCACTTGCATATTTGGAACGCTTTAATTTTCGGCTTACGAAGAATTTAGCCTAACTTTTGCACACGGTGTCCGTTTTGGCTCATAGGAACTTTTTGGAAATGTAGCGACCGTTTTGGATTGAACTCAAAACTTCGTCGTGACGCATTAGGGATTTCGGCTATTT